>NW_021834151.1:0-42500 GCF_006345805.1 Octopus sinensis
CTGTGTATCTTTCTGGGGGAGAGCGTAGGCTCGAAACGTAAAGACTCTTCTATCCCTAAGCGCTATACTAATACATTTGTTTGTTTGTACTCCACCTGCCTTCGTCTTTTGTTTATTTTCGTAAACTTTCCATTTTATTATGTATATATATATATATATATATATATATATATTTTATATATAGAGGCATTATACATACATGCCAGAGGGCATTATACATACATGCCACACGCTAAGAGGGACAATTAGTCATTTCTTCTACCAACAAAAATTTTACTCATCCCACCGAATGCAATTGTTTCAAAGTAAGACATTTAAAAATATAGACTTGATCACTGTGATTTCATACCTCTGTATTCATCAGCAAGCCTGGACGTATCATAAATAAACGACCCTGCCTCGCTTAAGCCGAGCAGCTAACTGGTCAACATCAACGAAGCACATGGGTGAGTTTACATATATTACATCCGGTAAATGGCAGACTTTTACGAATTGCATTTCGGGAAAGGAAAAGTTTTTTCGGAAATAAATTTGCAATTAAGGACAACTACTTAATAAGGAAAACTTAACAAGAAATTGTCAGGTAGATAGCGTGAAAGACCTCACAATAGAAAAAATTTCGAAAATAATTATTTCTTATGGAACATATTATTTATATATAGAGGGCATATACATACATGCCATAGGGCATTATACATACATTCCCACGCTAAGAGGACAATTAGTCATTTCTACCAAAAATTTTACTCATCCCACCGAATGCATTTTTTAAAGTAAGACATTTAAAAATATAGACTTGTATCACTGTGATTTCATACTCTGTATTCATCAGCAAGCCTGGACGTATCATAAATAACGACCCTGCCTCTCTTAAGCCCGACAGCTAACTGGTCAACATCAACGAAGCACATGGGTGAGTTTACATATAATTATTACATATAATAATTATTTTCGAAATTTTTTCTCTTATGAGGTCTTTCACGCTATCTACCTGACAATTTCTTGTTAAGTTTTCCTTATTAAGTAGTTGTCTTTAATTGCTAAATTTTTATTCCGAAAAAACTTTTCCTTTCCCGAAATGCAATTCGTAAAAGTCTGCCATTTACCGGATGTAATATATGTAAACTCACCCATGTGCTTCGTTGATGTTGACCAGTTAGCTGCTCGGCTTAAGCGAGGCAGGGTCGTTTATTTATGATACGTCCAGGCTTGCTGATGAATACAGAGGTATGAAATCACAGTGATACAAGTCTATATTTTTAAATGTCTTACTTTGAAAAATTGCATTCGGTGGGATGAGTAAAATTTTTGGTAGAAATGACTAATTGTCCCTCTTAGCGTGTGGCATGTATGTATAATGCCCTCTGGCATGTATGTATAATGCCCTCTATATATAAATTAATATGTTCAATAAGAAATAATTATTTTCGAAATTTTTTCTCTTATGAGGTCTTTCACGCTATCTACCTACAATTTCTTGTTAAGTTTTCCTTATTAAGTAGTTGTCCTTAATTGCTATATATATATATATATATATATATATATATATATATATATATATATATATATATATATATATATGTATGTATATATATATATAGATATATACATGTCATATCTATTCAGACTGTTATTATTTACAGTCATGGCTCTATATTTTGGAAATTAGGATATCAGCCATGCCTCCTAGTGTGTTTATCAAAACGTGGATGAAAGTGGCACATCGTGTGAAGCTGAATGGGCACAATTTGCTCAGGGGATGTTTTCTGAGGATGACACTTCCTATAGCTTCGTAACAACAGAGTTACCCAGCTCTTTTGGGGTTGGTAGTTCCCCGAATCACCCGAGGTGGACAGGCTTATTAGTGAGGATTTTATTCATTTACCCGCTTTTTTTCTGGATTTTATTGTATCTTCTGTTATATCCTTATTGCTGATATTTGTCTTTTGATCGATGTTAAACTTCGACCTTGTGTGTGTATGCATGTGCATGTATGTGCATATTTGTGTGCCCGTGTGTCTGTGTGTGTATGTGTGTTTCTTCTTACCTTGCACACTATAATCCCTTCCTATGTTTTGTTCACAATTTTCAGCCCTTCTGGAGCCATTTTAGTTTATTCATCCTCGTTTATTCAGCCTTGTTTACCAACCACATGGTCCCGGTTTCAGTCCCACTGCGTGGCACCCTGGGCAAGTGTCTTCTACTATAGCCTCGGGCCGACCAAAGCCTTGTGAGTGGATTTGGTAGACGGAAACTGAAAAAAGCCCGTCGTATATGTATATTATATATATATATATATATATATATATATATTATATATATTATATTATATATGCATGTGTGTGTGTTAGTGTGTCTGTGTTTGTCCCCCTAGCATTGCTTGACAACCGATGCTGGTCTGTTTATGTCTCCGTTACTTAGCGGTTCGGCAAAAGATACCGATAGAATAAGTACTGGGCTTACAAAAGAATAAGTCCCGGGGTCTAGTTGCTCGACTAAAGGCGGTGCTCCAGCATGGCCGCAGTCAGATGACTGAAACAAGTAAAAGAGTAAAAGAGTAAAGAGTAACTACAAACTGATTGAGAGAGCTACGGCTTTCATTGACAACATTTCTTTACGTTTCTCGAAAAACTCCACAACGTATTGTCTTTGATGCTCAGCCAATTCCCTCATTAACCTGTGGAGTGTGACCATCCCATCGTTTTTCTTCAAACACTAAGCTCAATTAATCCATACTCTTTACTCTTTTACTCTTTTACTTGTTTCAGTCACTTGACTGCGGCCATGCTGGTGCACCGCCTTTAGTCGAGCAAATCGACCCCGGGACTTATTCTTTGTAAGCCCAGTACTTATTCTATCGGTCTCTTTTGCCGAACCGCTAACTGACGGGGACGTAAACACACCAGCATCGGTTGTCAAGCAATGCTAGGGGGACAAACACACACACACAAACAAACACATATACATACATATATATATATACATATATACGACAGGCTTCTTTCATTTTCCGTCTATCAAATCCACTCACAAGGCATTGGTTGGCCCGGGGCTATAGCAGAAGACACTTGCCCAAGATGTCACGCAGTGGGACTGAACCCGGAACCATGTGGTTGGTTAGCAAGCTACTTACCACAGAGCCACTCCTGCGCCATGTATTTATTTTTTAAGGCTATAGGCTGTAATTTGAGAGACATTTAGTTGCTATTTCTAATATATTCAGCGATCACATCTCGGAGCGCTTATTGGTCAGACCTAGTATAAATACGCATATGTGTGTTCAGTTCATCTATCCTCATTTACCACTGATGCATTTATCGCTGATCCCGGGTACCGCGGTAGGCTCAATTGTGAAACGTGTAACGCTTATCACGAATTGATCTGCGATTACACGGGTCGACGATCTGTCTAAGATTCTGTTTGGGTTGAAAAAATGCGCTTCAGCTACCTTCCATAATGTTCAGAACAATGTGGGATCTGGGAATGAAAACTATTTTCTCCCTGTATGTTCTATTATTCATTTAGTACTGATTCATTTAACACGGCGTTTATTTATTTATTTTTTTAAGCAAATATTCGTGATAAACGAAGATAGATGAATATTTCTCTATGGCCTGACTTGAGATAATTAATTAGTTTATTGATGAATTTTTTTTATTTGTATTATTTCACGGATGACTTCTATTGTATTCCAACCTGTAAAGTGGGGTACGGTGTGAGGTAGGTGTACATTTCGTGAAGAAAGCGTAAAAACCAATTAAAATACTGAAATTGTCTTAATTATAACTGCTATCAATATGACTACAAAATTGAATTAAGGCATAAATTTTTTAATAAACGCGGAAATGCCTTTCGATAAATCCATATATCCTCAGGTTTGTGCATGTGTGAATAAGAGAGAGAGAGAGAGAGAAAGAGAGAGAGAGAGGGGGGGAAAGAGAGAAAGAAAGAGAAATGATAAAGAGAGAGTCACTAACTGAGAGTGTGAATTTAATTTTAGTTATTATTATGTGTTTCTGCCTTCTATTAAATTTTAATCAAAATTGTTAATTATTCTCTTTTTCCTCCATTATTTTAGTTTCCAATTCAAAACATTTCGTATGTGCACCGCCTCAGTTAATTAACGGAAAATGACGGATGAGTCGTGTTTCAGGTTCCATTCCCCCGTCTTTTCCAGTTCGCTTATTTTAAGCCGCGTGTCTCCTTTTCAAGGACATAATCATCGCACACATCCTCTCTTTCTATTTGAATCCTTTTATAATCCTTTTTAACTCGCTATTTCTTATTTCTTTATTGCCTAAATGGGGGATTAACATAGAGGGGACAAACAAGGACAGACAAACGGATTAAGTCGATTACATCGACCCCAGTGCGTAACTGGTACTTAATTTATCGACCCCGAAAGGATGAACGGCACAGTCGACCTCGGCAGAATTTGAACTCAGAACGTAGCGGCAGACGAAATACCTATTTCTTTATTACCCACAAGGGGCTAAATATAGAGGGGACAAACAAGGACAGACAAACGGATTAAGTCGATTACATCGACCCCAGTGCGTAACTGGTACTTATTTAATCGACCCTGAAAGGATGAAAGGCAAAGTCGACCTCGGCGGAATTTGAACTCACAACATAACGGCGGACGAAATACCGCGAAGCATTTCGCCCGGCGTGCTAACGTTCCTGCCAGCTCACCGCCTTTTCCTCGCTAGTTCTTTGAAGTAATTTACTAATCCGTACATTCATACTGATTTCAAATTTTGGCACGAGACCAGCAATAATGGGTCAGTGGCTGGAGAAGAGTAAGTCGATTCCAGTACTCAACTGGTACTTGATTTTATCGACCCCGAAACGATGAAAAGCAAAGTCGACCTTGACGGAATTTGAACTCAGAGTGTAAAGACGGATAAAATGCCGCCAAGCAATTTGACGAAATGCTGCGCTAACGATTCTGCCAGCTTGCCGCCTTATTCCACATATTGGTATAACTGTCTATCTCTGAAATATATGTGAAGACACGTCCCTGGTGGTTATGCTGTGGTCCTTATGATCGCAAGGTTGTGGTTTCGATTTCCGGACTAAACAGTGCGTTTTGTTCTTGAGAAAACACTTTATATAACATGGTTTGGTTCATCTATCCTCGTTTATCACTGATGCATTTATCGCTGTACGCTAAATTGTGAAGCGTGTAACGCTAATCACGAATTCGTCTGTGATTACACGGGTCGACGATCTAAGATTCTGTTTGGGTTGCAAACAAGCGTTTCAGCAGCCATCCATAATGTTCTGAACAATGTGGGATCTGGGCAAGAAACCCAGCCAGGAATTGCCATCCCGTTCAGGTGGAATGTTATGATCTTAGTCATTTATACGTCATGGTAACTGGACTCAATGCCGTAATGTCCGAGGAACTTTTTATATTGTCGCCGAATGCGAGGGGATAAGGCTAATCGATATAAGTCCTTCAACTAAAGTCGAAAATATATAAAAATATAATATATATTATTATACTTTGGGACGGTCATTTTTTTGCCAATGGAACACACGCACTGTATATTTGATTTTCACTTTAGCTTTTATTCGCATTATTTTTAGTTTACACGTCTGTCAAAGTTCTTTCGTCACACATTCTGTGACCTCATCAGTGACATTCGGTCCCATGTGACAGAAGTGTAATCTAAAAACAGTTCTTTTATTTGTTTCAGTCATTTGACTGCGGCCATACTGGACCAATGCCTTCAGTCGAGCAAATCGACACGAGGACTTATTCTTTGTAAGCCTAGTGCTTATTATATCGGTCTCCACTTTAGCCATCCCCGTTACGGGAATGTAGTCACATCGATACTGGTTGTCAAGCGGTAATAGGGGACAGATATAAGGCGGCGAGCTGGCAGAAACGTTAGCACGTCGGACGAATTGCGTAGCCGTATTTCCTCTGCCGTTACGTTCTGAGTTCAAATTCCGCCGAGGTCGACTTTTCCTTTCATCCTTTCGGGGTCGATTAATTAAGTACAAGTTACGCACTGGGGTCGATGTAATCGACTTAATACCTATGTCTGTCCTTGTTTGTCCCCTCTGTGTTTAGCCCCTTGTGGGTAGTAAAGTAATAGGTAGTAGGGGACAGATATAAAGGCTCAAACACATACACTTGCGCACGCGCGAGCACCGGTCTATTTCCGCTTTCCGTCAACCTATTCCACTCACCGATACTATAGTTGAACACACCTGCCCAATGTACCAAACAACCTCGCCTATAAATATATATCTAAAAATATAAAAACAGAATTAGAATGCCTTTTCTGATGATTTCTTTCCCTACTTTGATGTTTAGATGTTTACAACACATTAGATGTTAAGAAATCGTATCGTGACTCCGTTGCGTGACTCTGTGATCATTCTTTGTTTCATTTTAAAAAAAGGGTCTCTGATTTGGGATCGATTTTCTTGCTTTAAATCTATTTTCAAACAATTATTTTATCAGTGTCAGATTTCCTTTAATATAATATTGTTTTCTAAGGCGGTATGTTGGCAGAAAATTTGGCGGGCCAGGCAAAATGCTTGGCGGTATTTCACCTGCCGTTACGTTCTGAGTTCAAATTCCGCCGAGGTCCACTTTGCCTTTCATCCCTTCGGGATCGATAAATTAAGTACCAGTTACGCTCTGGGGTCGATATAATCGACTTAATCCGTTTGTCTGTCCTTGTTTGTCCCCTCTGTGTTTAGCCCCTTGTGGGTAGTAAAGAAATAGGTATTTTGCCTGCCGCTACGTTCTGAGTTCAAATTTCGCCGAGCTCGACTTTGCGTTTCATCCTTTCGGGGTCGATTAAATAGGTACCAGTTACGCACTGGGGTCGATATAATCGACTTAATCCGTTTGTCTATCCTTGTTTGTCCCCTCTGTATTTAGCCCCTTGTGGGTAGTAAAGAAATAGGTATTTCGTCCATCTTTACATTTTAAGATCAAATTCTGCCTTTTTCAGGCTTTAGTGGTCGCTTTTGTACCAGTTGAATGCTAGGGTCGATGTAACAAACTTACACACCTTCCTCGAAATTGTTGGCCTAGTGACAAAATATTAGTTTTTGTCTAGGAGTTATTATGGCTGTTAGAAAGCTACACATACACACACGCACGTACACACACACACACACACATCCATATACACATACTTGTTCATATCTACGTACACACACATATATTTTAAAAAGACTGCAATAGGTCAAAATACAAAGTAAAAATCTAAAAGTGTGAAAATATAGTCCTTTTTGCAGATGGCCCTGAGGTCATCATAAATTGAGGACAAGGCTATTAATATTTCGTTTCAAGTAAAACATACACACACATCAAAATACCCATACTTATACATGAACTTAGCACACACACACAGACACATAGAAACACTCCCACATATAGTACACAATCAGAAAAGAAACTGAAGTAGGAAGGAGGTAGAATGAAGAGGAGAAAGATACAGCTGCACAACTCATACATACACTCTTACACACATACGTAAAATCAAATGCTTATATATATATATATGTATACCCATACATATATGCTCATTTACATATTTACATACATATATATACATACACATATATACACACACGCACACATGTACATATACGTATATATACGTATTCTTACATATATATAGTGTGTGTATATATTTATATATATATACCCACATAAATATATATTTACATACATACATACATACACACACACATATATATATATTCTTTTATTCTCTTATTTGTTTCAGTCATTTGGCTGTGATCATGCTGGAGTACCGCCTTTAGTCGAGCAAATTCACCCCAGGACTTATAAGTTACAGGGACGTAAACACACCAGCATCGGTTGTCAAGCGATGTTGCAGGGACAAAGGTGCCACGCTGTGGGACTGAACCCGGAACCATGGGTTTGGAAAGCAACCTACTTACAACACAGCCATATACACACACACATATATGCATATATATATATATATATATGCATATATATATATAATATTAAATTAGAGATAAAACCATTATTAGGCTGCTCAAACATATATATATTTAGTGTAAATATATGAGTTTATGTGCGCTCCCCGAAGACACCTTTACAACCTGAGTAACTTTACTAGGTTACAGCAATAGTTGCACTAAATATAAACTATATTATCTAATGGGCCTTCATTCTGAGTTCAAAATACCACCACAGTCAAGTTTGGAGCCATACTCCCTATTATTATTATTATTATTATTATTATTATTATTATTATTATTATTATTATTATTATTATTATATTGTTTGTCTGTATTCCACCTGCCTTCGTTTTTTGTTTATTTCCGTAAACCTGCCTTCGTCTTTTGTCTATTTTCATAAAGCTTACCGTTTTATATATATATATATATATATATATATATATATATATATATATATATATATTATATATATAAATGGCGGTGCCCCAGCATGGCCACAGCTTGTGAGCTGAAACTAAATAAAATAAAATAAAAAATAAAATAATATATATATATATATTATAATATATATATATATATATATGTCCTATATATATATATATCCTGTTGTGTGTATATATATGTTGTGCGTGTATATATATATATATTATAATATATATATATATATATATAAATATAAAGAACATAGAAACATACACCCATGCAAATATACATACACACAGACATATATATATATATATATATATATATATATATATATGATATAAAGGCGGTGCCCCAGCATGGCCACAGCTTGTGAGCTGAAACTAAATAAAATAAAAAATAAAAATATAAAATAATATATATATATATTATATATATATATATATATATATATATATGTCTGTGTGTATATATATGTGTGTGCGTTGTATATATATATTATATATATATATATATATATAATATGCATAGAAACATACACCCATGCAAATATACATACACATACACATATTCGCATAAGCACATATACACAAGAACTTGCCCAGAAGCACACACAGTGATAAATCGCGCGCGCACGTAAACTCATAGAAGCATTCACACATACGCACATTCACAGAATCAATCACGCACACACGAATACATATACTCACAAAAAGACTTTCTCTCCCCGCCCCACCCCCCACATAATCTAAAAAAAATGTTCACGCATTGTCTAAATAAACACTAGCTAAAATGTTTTTCGTTTTATGATTAATTCATAATTTAAACTCGTTTTTAAAAATGACAGCTATAATGACATGATGTTGTTCCTTTGTTTAACGGCTTATGATTCAGTTTGTAATACAGGATGCAGCAGAAACATCCTCTACAATCACTAAATCGCTTCAATAGCAAGCGCAACTGCGCCGCAATCCAAACTATTATGGTAACTGAAAAAACGTTCCCTGAAGACACCTTTACCACCTGCGCAACTTCACTAGGTTACAGCAATAGTTGCACTAAATATAGGGTGTTTTTCTTTTGCACTCTGTATAATCAGTATTTCATTTCCCTCCTGTTGTATGCAATGCAGAGAAAACTATGTTATCTAATGCACCGTTATTCTGAGTTCAAAATACCACCGCGGTAAACTTTGCCTTTCATACGCTCGGGGTCTATAAAATAAATACCAGTTGAGCACTGGCTCGATGTAATCGACTTCACACTCTCCCAATTGCAAGTATATAGTAAAAAGAATTATCATTTGTGTCCATTTCAATACTACGAAGGCGCACTTAGAGAAAACATGACGTGGTAATGGTGCAAGAAATTCTTTCAGTTTTATATCACAAGAAAGTTCGTAGAACATCAGTAAATTGCCGAGGGGAAGAGAAAGTCTATCTTTACGGGATCTTGCCTTTCAACACGAAGAGAAAAAATAAAAACAAACAAACTAAAGGTACACTTTCTACGATTTTTCCTTGAAGATTAAGTATTGCAGACATATCATTCGATTTAGTTTTTTTTTCTTTCAAATAAAAAAGTGTACTGCTATTTCAAACTTCAAACATAAGTCTGATTTATATATAGTCACACACATGCAAACACACGCATATATATATATATTATATATATATATATATATATATATATATGTATATATACGTGTGTGTGTGTTATACAGTTTATAGAATTGAGTATACAAAACCAACAATTTTGAGCTGAAGATGGAAATCGATATTATCAACATGATTCCTTGCTTGATGTTTTATTTTATCTGCAAATGTTATCGCGGCAATACTTGAACTGAGAACCTAAAATCAGGATAAATGTCGCTTAGCATCTTGTCCGGCATACTTATTATTCTACCAGCTTGCCGCCTTAATAAATATATATTACTAAAAAGTACAGCTGGTCAATGTTGAGAAAAACACTAATTTCGTTTAAAAATTGGTTTGAAGTTCAATCCAAAAATAAAGCTTAAATACTACAATTGGAAATGATAGAGATTAAACATTTGCGCGTTAAAAAAAATGTCTAAGAAGAGGAAAGATGTTAAAGAAAATTGACATTTGAATACATATGTATATATTTGAATATATTAGAAGGTTTGGAGATGATGTACAGGTATTTTATATTAGAAGAAATGAGGTACTCAGAAATTCGGATGGTTTTATATTTACAGATATATATTTGTATATTACATGTTTTTATACATCACATAACTTATATCATATATCATATATTAGCGCTTTCCTTCATTCTGGTGGATTTTTCAAATTGAATATATATATATATATATATTATATATATACATTTCTTAAAAGATAACATTATTTGAGAAAATGCCTTTATCATGATGCAGAAGAAATCATACACCTCTATTTATTTGACTCTGTAAAGATATCAGGTATTAGACCAGCCAGAAAATTTTCAGAAAAATATACAAAACCAAACAATATGAAGTTTGAGAAGTCAATCAATCTATATTAATTAATTGCAGAGTAATCTTTAGTAATCAAGACAGTTAATGACAGCTGAAAATTGACTTGTCAAGACGGCTTTCAAATTTGAGGCTAATATTTTTTGTTTTAAATTAAAATGTGACTCAAATAATCAATCATTTCATACAAATTTCAATTACTGTGGTGTGATCGGGATATAATTTATTGTAACTATGCTGTATATGGTGGGGGAAATGCTATTATAAAACAGTTATATTTATGGTATGACTTGATCAAGATATGAAAGCTAGAAATAATTTTCGTTAATTAATTAGTGATTTAAAGGTAGAATCGTTAGCACACCGGGAAAAATGCTTAGCGGTACTTTGTCCGTTTTTATGTTCTCAGTGCAAATGCTCAGACGCAGATGCACTCTGCACCAGCAGTAGACAAAATGATACCCTTTAGTGAACATATTGACAAATGCGCAAAGCAACTGCTACCATAATTTGTAATCTTTCCGTTTTATCAATGTGCCATTGGAACACCAACACAAGTTAAATAAGGAAACTTACTACATTGAAAAATATAAGCCAAAACTTAACCATTTCTAACATTTTTAAAGAGGAAACTTCCCCCATTGAGATTACACAATATAGGTAAAGAAATTTGAGAAATTTCAAAAGAAAATAAGAAAACGGTTATTTCTCCAAAACAATGTCACTATACGCAAAAGTTTATAACAATTTTGTAACAGAACGATTTAAATATAGTCTTTAACCATATAATACAAGCCTTCTGTAGATTTTTCGCTCATATGTTGTCTATTGACTTCTATACATGCTAGGTGGTGAAATTTCAAAAAATATTTGCCACCCTATATATTTTACGAATATGATTTTAGCATTTCGAAGATCGGTTCGGCATTTTTCATTTACTATCAACTGAAACTGCGCTTGCGCGGTGAATTTTGAAAACTTATAAGACATAATGATGAGACACGTATTATTTGTCTCTAAATTATATGTTAATGTTATGGCACCGTTACTGATGAGGATTCGCCTAGCAAATTATTTTATTTGCTAAAGAAATCTGAAACCTAGGTATAACCGTAAAAAATAACAAGGTAAAAGTTTTTATTTTTTTATTCCCTTCGAATATTGCTCTTAAATGTGGTGATGGTCTTTTTGACTGTTTCTTCTAGCATGTAAAAATTACCTGTTAAAGGTAGTTTTCTCTTGTGTTTAAATGTATACTATTATATATATATATATATATATATATATATATATATACGACCTCGAACCCACAAGTATAAACAAGAAAGACAGAGAAAGGCAGAAACAAGGAAAATGCCACTTATATTTGAACACTCTACAAATATTCTTTTAAAAAAACTTTTCTTTTAATTTTTCTAAATTTAATTATTTAATTGTTACAGTTGAAAAGGTCTCAAATGACGGAAACCGGTACTGAAATGTTCTTTATAAAATCATTTTAGCATTTTCTATCTTGACTTGTTTTTTTCATATATATATATATATATATATATATATATATATATATTCACTTATGTATGCACTCGTATGGTTTTCTGTTTTAATGGCCACTAAGTATGTTAGCTGCAAAAGATAAATGAAATTTGACAAACTTTTTTCAGATATAATTTTTATCAGAATATTATTGATATAAGTAAAATAAACTAATTGAAAAAAAAATTTTTTTTCATTGCACGGAGTTCATCGTCCTCTAGTCATTTCTAAAGTTGTTTGTAAAGTAACAGAATCACAAAAATGCTGGACGTATGGAAATATTTCCCAATATATCATTGTCAGATTTGGTGAATGGATTATAACCCGAAGCGTAACTGTCATGAATAACTTTGAAAGGGAACATTGAATTCGTGACAGCAATCTATTGCAATATCGAAATCTCTTCTACTTTTGTGTTATGCCTGGGTCTAGTTCAACATTGGAGAGAGAGAGAGAGAGAGAGAGAGAGAGAGAGAGAGGAGAGAGAGAGAGAAATAGGAAGAATGTACGTATGATTGAATGACGTCTGTGTATAGGCGTGTGATTTGAGTTGGGAGTTATCATTTTTTATCTACTCTAGGCAGAAAGTCCAAAACTTTTGGGGAGGAGGCCAGTTGATCAGGTCGATCCCAGTACGCGACTAGTATTTAATTTATCGACCCCGAAAGGATGAAAGGGAAATTCGACCTCGGTGGAATTTCAACTCAGAACGTAGCGGCAGACGAAATACCTATTTCTTTACTACCCACAAGGGGCTAAACACAGAGAGGACAAACAAGGACAGACAAACGGATTCAGTCGATTATATCGACCCCAGTGCGTAACTGGTACTTATTTAATCGACCTTGAAAGGATGAAAGGCAAAGTCGACCTCGGCGGAATTTCAACTCAGAACGTAGCGGCAGACGAAATACCTATTTCTTTACTACCCACAAGGGATAAACAAGTGGATAAACAAGGACACACAAACGGATTAAGTCGATTATATCGACCCCAGTGCGTAACTGATCCTTAATTTATCGACCACGAAAGGATGAGAGGCAAAGTCGACCTCGGCGGAATTTGAACTCAGTACGTAAAGACAGACGAAATGCTGTGAAGCATTTCGTCCGGCGTGCTAACGTTTCTGTCAGCTCGCCGCCTTATTGAGTTGAGCTGGTAGTTATGCAAGTAAAATAATGATATGGCGGCAGTTTATAGTAAACTGTGGGTTACTTCACCTGTCGTTGGAGCTCCGTGGCTGAGTGGTAATTTGACTTGTGGGTGCACTATGCTGACGGATCATTTCGGTTTAAACGGCAGTTTTAACATAATTTCTAGGTAACTAAAAAATTTTAAACTTCGTATACTGGTAGAATGTGTTTATAAAACATCTTTTTCTCTTAGCTTTATTGAGAAAATTCTATAGTCTGTAAGATATTTGGTCTTTAATTTCTTGCATTTCGGCAATTTCAACCAATCAATGACCGTCTATTGAGGTGAAAACATTCTGTGCCGAATGGATATGTCCCTCGTTTAAGAAACAGATTGGGTTTATTTACATTTCTGAAGAAAAATAGATACCCTCCCCCCCACCCCTAACCCTAACTAACCCTAAAACAGATTTAAATGCCATAGATCGATACTAGGGTCATAATTATGTGTGAAATTTCATATGACACCGCTAGAAAAAACTGCCGTTCCAACCGAAAAGATCCATGCTGACTCATATGAATTCAGGACTAAATATACTATTTGAATAGTTCGTTGCTTTTAACAATCTCAGACTGATGTAGATCAAAGGTGACTTAGTGGGATTCGAACTCAGAACGAAAAGAGGTAGAACAAATATAGCAAGGGCGTGATTCTTCGCCGCTTTATTGATTCTGCCAGTTCAGGACCACAGGCAATACTAACTTTAGTCTAAGAATATAGAAGAATGATGAGAATAAAAGCAAACGAGAGAGGAAAGACACGATGTCGAATAAAAATTTCTGAGAGAATAACTGGAAGTTATAAAGTTCTAAATATACATCCAATGAAAGAAGCATTTTCGATGAAGTGTAAAGCAGGATACGTGATGGAAATAAAATATTGAGAATAGATGCAATAACATATTTCAATACTACTAAAAAAAAAGGAAAAAAATAACAAACAAACCTCTATTGAACTGAAGTACGTTGACGAATACTGCCTTGAAGCAAAATGAAAATAATAGGAAAGCACGCGAAAGAGTGAAAAAAAACCCCAAAAAACAGAAGCAAATCAAGGAAAAGGAAAGAGGGGAAAACCATGCATGTAAAACACTTGTTGATAATCGATAGCATTTTGTTTGAGGAGGTTTATAATTATAGAGCACTTTGAAGAAATATGTTTCGTAGAGACTTTTGTTTTGCTAATGATTTAATCTGAGATTAGTTGGAACATTTTACATCGTCGTAGTCATACATTTTTGTTTTTTGCCTGGCTGTGCGGTTAAAAGTATGCTTCCCAAATATAATGTTCCGGTTTCAGTACCATTGCGGAGTATCTCGAACAAGTATCTTCTACTGTAGCCTCGGGCTGGCCAAAGCAATGTGAGTAGAAGGAAACTAAAAGAAGTCCATCATATATATATATATATATATATATATTATATATATATATATTATATATATATATATATATATATATATATATTCGTTCTCCCGTGTGACCCTTCTGTCCGGCAGTTGCCATGATAGACCGTTAGCCACTACACACATTTTTTCTCTCCTTGTTTCTCTGTTTGCTTTTTTTTTTCTGTGTCCCTTTCTGTAGAAGTGCGTAGGCTCGAAACGTAAAAGACTTTTCTATTCCTGAGCGTTATACTAATACATCTGTTTGTTTTGTACTCCACCTGTCTTCGTCATTTGTTTTTTTCGTAAACTCTCCCTATATATATATATATATGTCATTCAACCACGGTAGTAGTTATATATTTTCTCAGGTCCACCATTTCGTCAATCGCACCAGCTTCCAAGCTTCACCACTAATTCAGTTCTCAACTAAAATTGCAAATTGTTAACGGTTTTAGGGAGGACATCACCTCAGTTACACTTTGGCATAAATAGTTTGAGATTTGGTTCAGTAGGAAAAAAAAGTTACACGAAAATATTTGCGACCTCAAGGGGGCAGTAAGGCACCTATTCATCTTCAATTAGCATAATTTTTAAAAGATAAAAGTATACATTTCTTAGGCTTAAAATGATAGAAAAATGCATGAGGTATTCAGAATCGTTAGTCGCATTGAACAAAAGTTAATAGAAAAAAGTAATGAAGTGAAATGTCATGAAATTTACTGTCAGTAAGTGAGTAAGTAAGAATTAACGCCCAAAGCTATAATGTTAAGATAAGAATATATTTCTAAAATGAATGCTTTTTTTTCTTATAACGCGTCTAGTTGGCAGAAGCGTTAGCGTGTTGGGCGAAATACTTAGCGGTATTCCGTGTGTCTTATCGTTCTGAGTTCAAATTCCACCGAGGTCGATTTTACCGTTCGTACATATTTTTTAAAAATTAAGTATTTAATAAAGTTATTTTTAATATGCTGTTGAATAGGGTAAGTTTAACTTTTGCTGATAATTTTGTCTTTCAGCTTTAATTAACTTGCTTTCCACTTTTTTCGCTTTCCATTTCTTTATAATTAATTATTTAATCAGGCTTGTTCATTTATGTCTTATATGCCTTAGATATGTGTATCTAAATTTATTGGAGCAGGAATGTAGTCATTTTTGGCTGTGTCTCTATGGGAAGACCTGAAGGCATGTAGTAAGGCTGTCCAGAAAAGGCATTGGTTAAAAGTGCTTATATTCTAAATTTCCTTTTTAAATTTCAAAATTAATTAAAGGGATTTTTCATAAATCAAATTTATATTAATGAGATGTAGGTTATTTTAACTTGTGTATATCTGACATGCTTATTGTTGAATTGAATAATTATTGAATAATTATTGATACATCTAGATTAGCATTAATCAGTGCTATTATCACCAGATCAAAATCTAGGTTACTTAAGGTGAGCCTGGTAACTGATGGTTTTGGGGTCTTGTTGTTTGTAACTTTTGGTGAGCCATGGTGCAACCAAGAAGATGGTAAAATTCACTGCCATTAATTTGGTGTGGATGGGTAATATCAAATAATTCAATCACAACATATATTTAAATTAAACATGAAAAAAATTGAAATATTATTATCACTTACATGGAAAAATTGAAATATTACCTTTCAGTATTTTATAAGTTAAAATCTTAGATTATTAATTGACACATTATTTTCTTATTACAGCAATGCCTGGAGAAATCATAGATTATATGGAGAAATGTGAGCATGAAAAGGTAATATTCCCAAGATTATAAACCCGGAAAAGTACAGGACAAGTTATTTCACCTGGAAAAGTATAGGACTTCTAGTAAAGTAAGGAATAAGAAACTTTTTATTTAAAATATTGTAGCTAAAATTAAAATTTGAATATTAAAAAATTATTTTATTATAGTTTACAAATAACACTTATTTAAGTAGAATTTGGCTAATTTACTACTTTAAATACAGAAAAAGCGACTAATTAGTCAAACTTAAAAATTTGTTGAACAGCTTTGTACAATAAATTTAAAAGATGCGAACTGTAAAGAATGATAAATTTGAAGAACTGGCATTCTTTGCTGAAGTCCGGTGATTGAAATAAAGAGAGAAACGGTGTAACGAATATGAGTCAATAGATAAAATATCATTATTAATTGCCTATGGTTCATGAGTTCCAACCCATTGCAAGTGATTCCGTTACAACTGACAAAACACCTTAAAGTAATACCTCTACCTTCTGGTTCTAACTTCCACAAACAGTTTCGACTTTACATTTCCATTTTACTTGAGATAATAAAACGAACAACAGTCTTAACACTTAGATATATTTACACAATGTTTCCTTCTCCCATAGTTTCCGGCCTTATCTATATCTGATTGATGCGGTCATTCGGCCTGTTACAAATAACAGTAAAATCTTTCTCAGCTAAAGCATGATGGAACAACAAAAACTGTAAGTTTTACGCCCATACAGTCTCAAGATAAGTGTTTTCATTAGCTGTGCAAGAGGTGTACGTGTTTGTTTTGTACAACCTGTACGTTCGCTGCTTTGCTTATTTAGTACATTATTGCGATATGCTGCAAAGAGATTGGGGAGGTAGATGCACTAGCATAGCGAAGGAAGGGTGCCAAGTGTATTGTTTGTACATCATAACTGTTGTTTCCTATTGATGATAAAATCCGGTAGCATTTGATGATTTTCATCACCATGTTGCTGCATCTCATTACTTCCATGTTTTGTCATTTGTGTATGAATGAGACGATTTGGCGTACCTGTTTGGGCGCTGAAGATTTGGCACGGCTGACAAGACATTCAGCCGCCGTTCAAGAATTTGGACCTGGAGATCTCCGTTTCCAGCGACTTCGAGAGCCGCCTCCCAGTGGTGTCGGGCGTCAACGAAGAACCCTCGACTACAACAAGACGACCACAGTTTTTTTCTTTTTTCCAAGGTCTGGGGTCTCCCGCCCCTAAGTCATAGACCATCATCTAATCACTCTTACCCGTCTTGTTGCTTAATAACAACAATAACAACAAAATACATTCAGCCTAATTTGGCGACAATATGTTTTCGCACTTAAGGCACATATGCACGCACGCGTGCGCAATAATTCAAAATAGATAGATAAAAAGGTAGAGGTAGATACATAGATAGATAGATAGATAGATATATATATATATATATATATATATATAGAGAGAGAGAGAGAGAGAGAGGGTGGGAGATAAAGGGAGAGAGAAAGGGAGAATGAGAAAGCGAAGGAAGAAGAGGTAGAAATAAGTGGAAATAAGTCAAATAAGTAGAATCAGGGATGCTGAATGGGAGGCACCGCCAAAACAGTACCATATCTCATATCCCATATATGCACACTGTATAAACACACACACAAACACACACACACACACACACACACACACACACACACACACACACACACACACACACACACACACACACACACATATACACTCCCATACACATCTATACAAACGTGGTGGTGTGGAGGCGCAGGCCTGGCTATGTGGTCAGAAGTTTCCTTTCCAACAACATGGTTCGGGGTTCAGTCTCACAGCATGACACCTTGAGCGAATGTCTTCTGATCCAGCCCCAGGGCGACCAAAGACGAAGGAGCAGGATGGAAACTGAAAGAAAGTCGACTGAAAAGTCCAAAGACTGACCAAGATACTCTCATGGAATGTGACCAACCAATGCCTTTTCAGTGAATTTAGTTGAAGGAAACTGTACGGTAGCTTTTCTGATATATACAGATCTCTCTCTCTATATGTATGTATGCGCGCATGTATATATGCATGTGCGCATGTATGTAAGTGAGTATGTGCGCATACACGTATGTATGTGTATATGTATGTGCGCATGCATATGTGCGCATATATGTATGTCTGTGCGTATGTATATATGTATGTATGTGCGCATACACGTATGTGTGTATGTGCGCATGTATGTGTGTGTGTGCGTGTGTATATATGTATGTGCGTATACACATATGTATGTATGTATATATGGATGGATGGATCGATGGATGGATGTGCGCATGTATGTATGTGCGTATGTATGTATGTCTGTGCGTGTGTATATATGTTTGTGCGCATACACGTATGTCTGTATGCATGTGCATCTTTAAGTCTGTTAGTCCCCACACAAAAGGAAAGCACGGCCTATTGTTGCTTTGTCTACGTTCCTGTAACCTAGCGATTCGGCAAAAGAAACCAATAGAATATATACCAATCTAAAAGAAAAAGTAAAATGAACACAACAGAAGTATTGCGGTCAATTCGTTCGACCAAAACCCTTCAAGGCGGTGCCCTACTTTTCGTGCAACCCAGCCACTGAAGCAAATGACAGACAGAAGAAAACATAGTAAAGAAATATCTGAGGAAAATTTCGGTGTGATTTCTAGCAAGACGATCGACCTGTAACGCTGGCTCAGATAATCTTTATCCGTACTTCATAGTCATTGACACTCAGCTGGATCTATCGGAAGTCGACTGTTACTGATTTCTTATAATTTTTAAAGCTGTCTTAGGTTGTTGTTTTTTTCCTTCGTTTTCTTGCCCTTTATTATATTGGCCTATTCTCTCCATTGTTCGCTCCTTCGTATCAAATACCATAACCTGAAATCTTTATAGCGTTATTTTCAATGGTTATCAATTCATTTTATGTTTTTACAATTTTGTTATTCTTTTGTGACAACCGGTTTTCACTTTTCGATATCGTTATTGTGGTGCAAACGCCGTTGCTTAAGGGGCTGGTGTTACTGTTGATGGTTCAGCTGATGTTTCTATTGTCTCGTAGTGATGTCGCTGCTGGTGGCGCTACAACCAAAGGTAAAGGTATTTTACTTGATATTGATAAAAAAAATGCCTTATTTTCTTTCTTTTATTTACATCATACTCCACTCCACTCAATTACATTCTCACTCTCATTCTTTCGTTTTATCTTGGACTCTTCAGCACTTTTATAGGCGATAGCCGGAGTTTATGAGAATGACAGAAAGCAGTAGATATTCCATGAAAGCTGGCTGTTCTTGCTTACTCTGTCCTTCATTTATTTTTTTAGTCTTTCATATTCCTTTCTCTTTATTTTTTCCTCATTTTTTCCCGGTCCTATTGATTTACAGTATTTCCATTAAACAGGCAAGATGTACAGATAATAGATATCAACGATATCCTTTTCTGCTTACAACGTTGATGATAGTTTTTTTTTTGTAGGATTTTGATAATAGTTTTTTTGCAGCATTTTCTTAAACCTACTGGTTATTTTAATATTGATGTGACATTCGCGAGGAATGCTATAGAGTTTTGGTTTATCGTCTCCCAATTCCTCAACTAGAAAGCTTTTAAGGTAGTAACAACGAACTATTTCGCATGCCTACTTTTCTGCATGAAAATATAGATAATCAGAGCCAGCGTTCTAAATATACTTAACATATCAGCGTAGGCATGGTTGCGTGGTTAAGAAGCTTGATTTTTCAACCATTGGTTCTGGGTTCAGTCTCACTGCGCGATACATTGAACAAGTGTTTTCTATTATAGCCCCAGACCGAAAAATACCTTTGTGAGTGAATTTGGTTGAAGGAAACTGTGAGAAAACTTGTCATATATATATATATATATATATATAGAGAGAGAGAGAGAGAGAGAGGGTATACATTACAAAGACAATACAAATCGGGGTAATACAAATATAAAAGAAATCAAGCAAGGAAGAAAAAATAAAAAGAAACGAATGAAATTATGAAAATGACAAAAATGAGGCGCAATGCCCATTCGATCCCCGAAGTCGAGTGTTACATTTAGACATTATTTGGGACAGTTTTTCTGCTTATAAAACTTTTTTTTTAAAACAAACGGTTCACATACATTATTTACATTATTTATATTTGACGGATATTTGTCCTTATCTTGTTTGTTGTTAACACAACGTTTCAGCTGATATACCCTCCAGCCTTCATCAAGTGTCTTGGGGAAATTTCAAACCTGGGTTCTCATTCCTAAGGTATTTTTCAATGCTGTTATTATTATTATTATTATTATTATTATTATTATTATTATTATTATTATATTATTATTATTATTATTATTATGCGGCAGTGGTTAAGAGCGCGGGTTACTAACCCCAAGATTCCGAGTTCGAAACTTCCCCAAGACACCCGATGAAGGGTGGAGGGTATATCAGCCGAAACGTTGTGCTTACAACAAATAAGATGAGGACAAATATCAGTCAAATGTAAATAACGTAAATAATGTACATAATTCCACATCTCTTAAATATAGAACTGTTTGATGAAAAAGTTCACATCATCATTTTATATATTGTTCATATCATATATTATATTTTTTCTAAAATTTTTTTAACCTTTCATATTCCACCACGGGCAGCAGGGTATCGTACAACACCGGCTCGTCAATCAGTCACCAATTTTCCATGTGAATCCATGAATATTTCGCATCTTTCTTCATTCAATAGAACACACCTTTCATTCTCCTTGAATTTATCCCTGGACAGCTTTACCCTTACTAATCCCTTCCTCTCGGATATTCTCCTTTCTACCCCTACACTCTTTACGAAGTAGACTAAGAATGCCTTAAGTTTGAATTCTCTCTCTCTCTTGGTTCCGTCTCTACTGCATGCGTATGCTCGAGTTTAGGCGCTCCCCAGCCCTCTTGGTCATCCCCTCCGCCTCTGCCTCCGGTCCTCACGAGTGCTCTCCCGATCCCGCCTCCTTCTCCCTTTTGGGGCCAACAAACCCGTCGCTCCCTTCCCTCACCACCCTCGCTCCACCTTCCTTCGTTTTCGCCTCTTCTTCTGCATCACTGACGCACCCAACATCGCCCCTGCCATCTCCATCCTTCTCTGCTTCGATCTGTACTCCAATCGCCACCTCCCGGTCCTCTTCCACAGACTTCTTACACCAAGGATGCTCGTGCCCGGGGCACCACGTCCTCATATAACCTCTCACCCCACATTCGCAACAATTGCGTCGGCGACCCTCAGCAACCACTCTGAGGAAACCCTTCCCCGCAATCTCCACCTGGTAGGGGACTCTTTCCATGTCACCGAGAGTAGAAAAAAGCCACATCTTGACACCGCATCCTTATCAGTTCAACATGCTCGCTCCTCCCACCGGTCCCAATTCGGGACCCTCCCCACTGGCAGTCAGAACAGCTGCCACCAACCATTCTGTCTCTACTTCTGGCGGCGCCCCTCCCATTCGAATCCGAACACCGCGTCCGCCCCTACACGTGAGTAGCAACACCCTCCTGTTGGGGCACAGAACAGCGGTGGAATGGGAGGTCCCCCGGTGGCAAACCTCACCTCCACAATGCCGTACTTTCCTCCTCTGCTCACAAATGTCACCCCCTTATCAGAGTCCCAATCACTCCTTCACGCCGTCCTCCGACAAGATTTCCATCCTGCTGGTGGCAACCGCCCGCGTTCGGCACGGCACCATTCCACCGCTGGCTGCCTCCTCCGGAGGGACCAGCTCTATTGCGCCCCCTCTCCCTGCACAAACCGCTCGCCTAGCACTATCTTCCATCTTTCTCTTCCATCTTCATCCCTAACTGCTCCGCCTCTAACGGTGCAGCCGCCCCCACTGGAGCGATTCCCATGCAGCCTCTGTAATAAAAGCCAACATTTCCTCCCCAAGAATGGGAAGAAAAACAGCAAAAAAAAAGAACAATTACGCCCGAGTTGCTTCAACAATAACTTTTCAACAGTAATAAAAGCAACTTCAACAACGGACAGTCTCAAAGAGAAAACCCTCAACAATCAAACCGTAGTCAAAAATGATAAGACTCAAACAAACAAGTTGCTACTCTGTGACACCAACCTCGTCTCAACGATTAGCCAGAGAGGATTTTTAAAATGAAAATATCTGAAATAAACTAAACTGCTCTCACAAACGAGAATACTAAAAATGAACCCGACTGCTCTCAAAAATTAATAAAAAAAAAACAAGAAAAGTAATCCAGAATCCTTGACCGGTATCGGACCGATCCCCAAACCTATTCAGTTCTAAGAGTACAGGTACAAGTAGAAGAGTCCAGTTTGTTGGACATTGTTGTAGAGCTGAAAACGAGGCAATTTCTCCTCTTCTCCTCTGGAAGCCATCTACTCGCGATACCAGAGGGCGCACCCTCTCCTACTCTTATGTAATCTCCAGGGATACAGGCATCCAGCAACAGGACCTCCGTAATGCTATAATGGACCGTGAAGTCTGACGTAACATAGTAAATTCCATTGTCTCGACCACGGTCGAACAATGATGATGATGACAGGTATCGGCTGAGTCAATTGTAAAAATTAACCCGCCGGATTTCCTGGCGGAAGAAGGTAAGAATTGCTTTCTCGTGGTAGCAGCAATTGCGTGAAACGTGATATGGAAGTCGAGAATGAAAGATATCGTGACACACTGCTGCCTCTCTGGCCTCGTCCTCGTGGAAATGTTCACTTTTCACTTGAAAAGGAAGGTGGGGCTGGAAAGGTGTTTGCTAGAGAGTGTGTTTAAAAAACGATGGACGCGTGTAGCACGCATGATGGGAGTGAATGGCCCTGCGTGGGCACGCTTGTGTGACTATCAGGAAGTCGGTGTTAAAGAGACAGAGCTCTTGGGGTTGGAGCGTACCTGTTTCGAACACCTCATCTTGTAAATTATTGTTCGAAATTTGTTGTTTGTAATTTACTGTTTGTAATTTATTGTGCTTTAATTCATTCGACTTCATTATTCACATAAACTTTTATAATATCATCCGTTTGTATGTGACCCCGATCATGTGTTGTCCTCTCTATGTTGGCCCGCATGGGTAATAAGAAAACAGATCCCAGAATCTTATCAGTTCGTGTCAGTCACAAGGCCAAACATCCCCGAAAGTTTCATCCGAATCCACCCAGCACTTCTTGAGATATCCTGTCCACGGACAAACAAACAAACACGACTGAAAACAATACCTATTTCTTTACTACCCACAAGGGGCTAAACACAGAGGGGACAAACAAGGACAGACAAACGGATTAAGTCGATTATATCGACTCCAGTGCGTAACTGGTACTTAATTTATCGACCCCAAAAGGATGAAAGGCAAAGTCGACCTCGGCGGAATTTGAACTCAGAACGTAACGGCAGACGAAATACGGCTACGCATTTCGCCCGACGTGCTAACGTTTCTGCCAGCTCACCGACTGAAAACAATACCGCCGCCTTCGCGAAGACGGAGGTAATAATGACATACATACGTACGTACATACATATCTTGCTACAAAGCAGTGGCTGGGCGAAATTTAGTCTAAATTGGGAATGAGAAATAAAAGGCACGTATTCCCCAAAGTTATTTGAATTAACACAAAACTATTTTTATTACAGAATTTTATATTTTTTAGATTTTTTTTTGTAGCTCTATTCCACTAAAATCTGCATTGCTAAAATCTGCATTGCAGAACATAATTTAAAATTTAGAAGCTGATGAGAGCGTAAAATGTGATTTTCCTTCTCTTGTAAAACTTCTTGATCATAATATGCACAAAAATTTATTCAATAATTTGTGTGTGTGTGTGTGTGTGTGTGTGTGTGTGTGTGTGGTGTGTGTGTGTGTGTATGTGTGTATGAGTGTGTGTGTGTTTGTGTGTGTGTATACGAAAACCTTTCAGCGAAATGGAATTGTTTAAAACTTAGTTTGTGAAAACATTCACTGTTTTAGGAAAAGAGTTTGGATCTATTCGGTTTGAACGGCAGTTTTTTCTAGCGGTGTTATATGAAATTGTCACCCATAATTATGACCCTTGTATCGATCTATTGCATTTCAGTCTGTTTTAGGGTTAGGGTTAGTTAGTGTTAGGGGTGGGGGGAAGGGCATCTTTTTTTCTTCAGAAATGTAAATAAACCCAATCTGTTTCTTAAACGAGGGACACATTCATACGGCACAGAATGTTTTTTACTCAATAGACGTCAGTGATTGGTTGAAATTGCCGAAATGCAAGAAAAAATAACAAATATCTTACAAACTATAGAATTTTTTCAGTAAAGCCAAGAGAAAAAAATGTTTTATAAACACATTCTACCAGTATACGAAGTTTAAAATATTTTAGTTACCTAGAAATTATGTTAAAAACTGCCGTTCAAACCGAAAAGATCCAAGAGTTTTTTTTTTATGAGGAAACAATTTCGAATCTTTCGATAGATATATATTAAAATATTCGTCTCCTCTGTTAAAAAGTAAAGCTTGCTCCATATATTTAAATTTATTCCATTTTCAACTAATTATTATTATCAGTATCATTATTATCATGGTTAAAGCGGCGAGCTGGCAGAATCGTTAGTACGTCGGGCGAAATGCTTAGCGGTATTTCGTCTGACGTTACTTTCTGAGTTCAAATTTCGCCGAGGTCGACTTTGCCTTTCATTCTTTCGGGATCGATTAAATAAGTACCAGTTACGAACTGGGGTCGATATAATCGACTTAATCCGTTTGTCTGTCCTTGTTTGTCCCCTCTATGTTTAGCCCCTTGTGGGTAGTAAAGAAATAGGAATTTCGCCCCTCTCTACGTTCTGAGTTGAAATTCCGCCGAGGTTGAGTTGGCCTTTCATCCTTTCGGAGTCAATAAATCAAGTACTAGTTCAGTACTGGGGTCGATGTAATCGACTGTTCCCCTCTCACAAATTTAAGGCCCTGTGCCTATTATAAAAGGGATTATTGTCATGGTTAAGGCGGCGAGCTGGCAGACTCGTTAGCACGCCGGACGAAATGCTTAACGGCATTTCACCCGTCACTACGTTTTGAGTTCAAATTCCGCCGAGGTCGACTTTGCCTTTCATCCTTTCGTGGTCGATTAAATAAGTACCAGTTATATACTGGGAACGATGTAATCGACTTGATCCCCTCCTCCAAGCTGCCCCTGAGGCAAAAATTTGAAATCTTAATTCTTATTACACACTAATGTGTGTATACATACTCTCTTATGGCCTCCGTCGGTCATGGCTCACCTTGGATGATGTCATCCGTCCGTTGAGTTGTCTATTCAGTTTTTGCAACGCCTCATGTGGCTGTAGAGACCGATGCGAGAGTGGCGGTCTCGTTTGCAGAGGTCACACCTATACGTTGAATCCGGTCTGTTGGCTGTCAGCTGCCGCCACCATTCTTTTCGCCAGTCTGCAGTTGTTTGTGAAGGGTGCCTCTCCAGCTGGTTCGGTCGGCTGCGAGAGATCCTCCCAGGAATTGGTGTTGATGCCTAGTGCCTTCATATCCCTCCCTCACACGTCCCTGTACATACACACGCACATGAATATAGCACCACAGCTGTGCCTTGCCCAATATTTCACGCTATCGAATTGAACTTGGTACATCTTGACTATGGCACATATTTCAGCACTAACCGGATAAAATGCATGCATACATACATGTATGTATGTATGCATGTATATATATATATTATATATATATATATATATATATATATATTATATATATTATATATATATATATAATATATATATGTGACGTATTTTTGCCATTTCAATATGGCTAACCCCTAAGGGTGGATGCTACTGTAGTTTTTAGCCCCAGGAGGACACACTCCTCCAGCTGGCCATAGACACACTTACTGTGTCCTGTCAGTATTTCCAAAGGGAAGTCATCCTTCCCTTTATATATATATATTATATATATATATATATAGGTAGAGTTCACGAAAAAAACAAAAGACGAAGACTGGTGGTGTGCAAAAGAAACAGATGTATTAGTATAACGCTCGGGAACTGAAAAAAGTATTTTACGTTTCGAGCCTACGCTCTTCTACAGAAAGGGAGACAGAAAAAACAAGGAGAGAAGAAATGTGTGTGGTGGCTAACGATCTCTCTCTCTCTCTCTCTCTCTCTCTCTATATATATATATATTATATATATATACGTGTGTGTGTGAGTATTGTGCAGCTGTATTTATAAAGATACATTTTCTGGTGAACAGTTATTGAATTTTACGTCTAGCTGTCCATTATTTTGTTTAAAGATTATTACTGCGTCATATAGAAATAGTATACGCGCTGCGAGCACAGGTAATACATAGATAAACAGAGATAAAGAGAGTGGGAGAGAGAGAGGGAGAGAGAAAGAGAGAGATTTACACCTTAAGATTAGTGACTTGTAAGGTGTTGCCAGGCACCTGTCAGTGATCAAACACTTCAACAGAATGGAACACATTGACAAAGAGAATCATCTATTTTATAAAAAATGACCACGCCTATTATTATTATAACGACTATATTGATATATGTGAAGGCGCATGGCTCAGTCGATCTTACGACTGTGAGGTTGTGAGTTCGAATCCCGTACCGGGCTGCGTGATGTGTTCTTGAGCAAGACACTTCATTTCACGTTGCATAAATACATACTGTTGATGTTCCGTTTAAAACCTTGCAGGTTAATATCTACGAAAAGATATGAGTGGAGGGAGCGGTCCAAAAATTCGATGTGATATCCTGTGGTTGAAGGATTAGGTGTAGGGGTTAGAAAGGAGGAAGGAGAGGCTGGGCCCTGTATTACAAGACCAGCAAGCATTGAGGAGCAAAAACCATTAGACATTTAAAAAGACAATGAGAGAGAAATAGAAATAGAGAGGGAGAATGAGAATGAAGGGAAGAGAGAGGAGACCGCAAGCCTGTTGCCAAGAGGCTGGAATACATCATTTGGTGATGGAAGGCTGTTTGGCTAAGTGGTTGTTATCTGAATGCGAGCTGGTATATCAGTATGCACAGCAGCACCATTCTAGATGTGTGGTCAATTACGCCATTTTGGACCTAAATGAAACCTCATACAGTGCCATCAGCAGTTGAGGACTGATATATCTGCGGGTTCTAAAAAGTAGGGATTGTCTCTCGAAGCTGTCCTAACTGTACTAAGTATACGATTTCGTACAGGAGGGATCCTCGGTGATTATGACCCGCAGCAGTCTTTGGAGTGACTGCAAGGCTGCAACTGAGTGCGTTTCATTTCTATTGAGGGTGAGCGCGAGTGGTATTACGTTTATACGAGTTTTACGTGAGTGCTTTTGCTGTTATAATGGACAAGGTTGTCATGGGCCTCAGCTATATGATGCTCACGAGGTATCCATTTATGGGCTCAGCGAAAGTTGAGCGTGTGGTGTCTAGGTTTCATGTTGTGATACACGGTTAGAGAAGCATTGGGAGGAATGAAGTTGTTTGTTATTTGCATAAGAGTAGATGTAGTTCGATGCAGCAGGAAATAGTAAAAGTAGAAGGAAGAGAGAATAGGAGTCAGAGCCGAATCCTGGAAAATATCAGAGGTTATTGAGAGCAGGGAAGAAAGACTTCCAACAACGCATGCAGCAATTGTGTGATCTGATAAGGAGCTATCAATCCAAGAGATGAGAGATATTGTGGATTGGGATACCACATACGGACGAATGCTTTGCTGGTGGCAAATGATTAGACCTACAATATCGCTTTTGCTGAAATATCTCTAAAGCGAGATCTCACCGATGAAGGACATAAGCGAGTGAGTCCCATGTGGATTTGGCCTTGTGGAAGCCATACTGATAGTTACTGAGGAGAGAGAGAGAGAGAGACAGAGAGAGAAAGAAAGAAAGAAAGAAAGAAAGAAAGAAAGAAAGAAAGAAGAAAGAAAGGAGAACTTCAAGGTGATGGCGAATGTCATTGTTAATTCCCGTCTCCGTTACTTTGGAGATGTTAGAAATGATAGCAATAGGGTGATAGTTGGCCGGGTTGGACGGGGTTGTTTTCTTTGAAATACGAGGAAACGAGGCTTGATTCTAAATGTCAGGGTATATTTCTACAGAACGTCAGAGATTAAAATGTCTGTTGAATGTAGGGGGCAAGTTCTGGGGCGCATTATTTAAGTGTAATAGAAAGAGCTCCAGAGGTCTTGTTTGGAGCAACAGAAGGAACTTCCTCATGTCGTGTACGTAAAAGTCGAGTGGAGAGCCTATTGGTGACAAAAAGGGAATATTTACTGGATATGAGCGAAAGGTGTGTAATGTAGGGGTGGATGAAAATCAGGCAATGAAAGTCGAACAAATTTAGCGCCTTCAGGCTATCATCTCTTTGGCCTCATGAAAGAGGGTTTGAGAGGCAAACATTATTCCAGTGACGTGGAAGTGAAAACTGTAGTGAAGAAGTGGCTCAAAGAACTGTCAACAGAATTTTACGGGGCAGTGGTACATGCTCTCATTCGAAGGTGTAACATTGCTATTGAGAGAAACGGTGACTATGTTGAGAAGTAGGGATGTAATCCACAGAGGATCAGCTTCATTTTGATGTGTGATACATGTTCCTGTGTTGGTAATTATACCTGTCCTAAACAAAATGACATTACTTTTTGATTCTCCCTCGTATATTATATATATATATATATATGTATCTTACCTTTAAACACACAACTCACACGCACGTATACGCACACACAGGTACACACCCTATAAATCCGCAGATAACTATCAATGGATAGTTATCCGAGAACTTATTGAATTAATCGCATAATACGATATTTCATCTTTTTGTAAGGGGAGGTTTGACTCCTGTCTTGACTCATCTTTGTGTTTATTTTTACAAGTCAAATATTTTTTCCAGGGTCTCGTCCCGAACTTCTGTAAAGTGGAATATCTTTGGGTCTTGTTCTGAATTTCTGTCTAGTGGAATTATTCTTGTAGTAACAACTACTGACAAATTATCGAGAGGAATCATTCATTCAGTTCTATCTATTGAGTTTATGCAATGTTAAGTAACTTTGGATATTAGGTGTTTTTGCTGAGTGAGGAATATGAAGGGATATAGCTAAAATTTTGGTTTTAATCAAACGCCCAACTGTTTATGATGGGATGGAAGGCGGCGAGCTGGCAGAATCGTTATAGTACGCAGGACGAGATGCTTAGCGGTATTTCGTCTATCTCTACGTTCTGAGTTCAAATTCCGCCGAGGTCGACTTTGCCTTCCATCCTTTTCGGGGTCGATAAATTAAGTACCAGTTATGCACTGGGGCCGATATAATCGACTTAATCCGTTTGTCCTTGTTTGTCCTCCCTGTGTTTAGCCCCTTGTGGGTAGTAAAGAAATAGGTACTTCGTCTGCCGTTACGTTCTGAGTTCAAATTCCGCCGAGGTCGACTTTGCCTTCCATCCTTTCAGGGTCGATAAATTAAGTACCAGTTATGCACTGGGTCGATATAATCGACTTAATCCGTTTGTCTGTCCTTGTTAGTCCTCTCTGTGTTTAGCCCCTTGTGGGTAGTAAAGAAATAGGTATTTCGTCTGCCGCTACGTTCTGAGTTGAAATTCTACCGAGGTCGACTTTGCCTTTCATCCTTTTGGGGTTGATAAATTAAGTACCAGCCAAGTTCTGGGGTCGATGTAATCGACGTACTCCCACCCCACGAATTTCAGGCGTTGTGCCTACAGTGGAAAGCTTTTTGATGTGTTGGAGTAATGAGTCTTCCCCCAGGGGTTCTTAGCATAAAACTGGCTGAGCTTCGACTTGAAGTGATAAAGAATCCGGCTGGATGAGGCCGCTCTTAGGTATGTGTTAGCGTATTGAACTGTTGTGAGGTAATAGTAGACGGATGACCTTACAGGTGCAAAGATGGTCACGATTTGGGAAACGTTGGATTTAAGAGTAACAAAGCGTTTGGCGTGTGACGGTCTAGGGTTCGAGTAGGGGAAGAAAATATAAGATAGGTGTAAAGAGTGGGGAACAGCAAAGTATTGGGTTGTCCAGAAAGTTCGTGCCGATTTATAGCAGCTTACCTTTCGACTTATTTTAGAACATGTTTGAGTCCATAAAATAGGATTTGACTACACTTCCATTTATAGCACAGTTTAAGCTATCTTTTCGTGGAAGAAGGTTTATGTTCCTATAACTTGTGTTAATTCTGTAACCCTTTAAAATGGAAGATAAGAAAGTTCATTTTCAGCACTTGATGCTTTGGGAACCAAATAAAAATTGCTGCAGCTCGGCTGGAATGTGTTACCCTACCATCCATATTCACCAGATATTGCTCCTTCGGATTTCCACTTATTCAGGTCTCTGCAGAATAGTCTTAATGGAAACAAATTTCAATTTCTTGGATGACGTAAAAAGATACCTTGATGAATTCTTTGCCATGAAACCACCTCAGTTCTGGGAAGAGGGTATTTTCAAGTTAAAGGAAAGATGGAGATGCATTGTGCAACAAAATGGTTCATATTTGGTTGATTAAAAATGTAATGGCAAGTATTTATTGACCTTTTTCTTTCCTTTAAATATCGGCACGAACTTTCCGGACAACCCAATATTTGGCTTTCATAATAGGCAGCATCAGAATAGGGTGGGTGTAATGTTCTTGAATAATTGCGAACATTCAAATCCAGATTATAATCACTCCCTCTTCTCTCTCTCTCTCTCTCTCTCTCTCTCTCTCTTTCTCTCCCTCTCTCTGTTTCTCTCTCTTTCTTTCTTTCGTTTTCTCTCTCTCTCTCTCTTTCTCTCTCTACTTCTCCCTCAGTCTCATAGACTGTGATTTTTCTGGCTTCCTCTCTTTCTGTCCTTCTGTGTTATGTCTCTCTCTGTACACGCATCTTTGTGCGTGTGTGTATGTGTGCGTGTGCGTGTGTGTATGTGTGTGTGTGTGTGTGTGTGTGTGTGATTATCGTTGCTGATATTGTAGTGACAGCGATGGTGGTGGCGGTGATGGTGGCTGTGATTATGGGGGAACAGTATTCATGTTCGTGTCAGTTGACATCTTAAGTGATATTTTATTTACGATTTTCGCTGATAACACAATTGTTGTTTAAGGTATAATGTTTTATCTTGACATCGCTAATATTACACCGACGATAATACAATTTACTATTGTATTTACAGTTATTGTTGCTTTTATTGTTGTCGTCCGCTTCCTCTCTCTCTCACTCTCTCTCTCTCTCGCTCTTGATGTACATTTATCTTTTCAAAACTCAGCTGTTTAAACTCGCCCTGCTCGAACGACACCATGTTTTACGGCTTCCAAGACAGTCTAGATCAATTTAATGCTTACGATGTAGATTTATATGACAGCTGCAACACAGACGTGACGGATAAGAGGAAGGAAGCAAAGCAAAAGCAAAGACGGAGAAAAATAAACAACATTTGTAGGAAATAATACAATGAAAACAATGTAAAAATCGAACGAAAATCTTGATAAGCGCGATTGTAAATACATATGTATACGTACACACGCACACACATACCTGTATATATATCAAAATGCAATTACAGATATGTAAGTATACAGATATTGTATATACTATGCATGTATATATGTATATAAACACACACGTACACACAAGCATACACTCATATATATTTTCATATATATATAGACACACACATACGTATTCATATTTATACCTATATATTTACACATACGTCCCTGTATACTTGCATGTATATATGCATCACTCTCTCTCTCTACCTTTCTCTCACTTACCAGCCACATGGTTCCGGGTTCAGTCCCACTGCGTGGCACCTTGGGCAAGTGTCTTCTACTATAGCCTCGAGTCGACCAAAGCCTTGTGAGTGGATTTGGTAGACGGAAACTGAAGGAAGACCGTCGTATATGTGTATATATAAATATATAGACGCCATGATAGATCGTTAGCCACTACACACAGTTTTTTCTCTCCTTGTTTTTTCTGTAGAAGAGCGTAGGCTCGAAACTTAAAAGACTTTTTCTATTCCTGAGCGTTATACTAATACATCTGTTTGTTTTGTACACCACCTGTCTTCGTCTTTTGTTTATTTTCGTAAACTTTCCCTTTATATATATATATATGTATGTGTGTGTGTGTGTATATGTTTGTGTGTCTGTGTTTGTTCCCCTAACATCGCTTGACAACCGATGCTGGTAACCGGCAGAAGGTAATGGCGAACTTCTGCGGACTCTTCCGCCACAACTTTCTCTCACACTTTCATCCTCCATCTTGCAGCTTACATGCGACGGACCGGCGTCCCGTCCAGGTGGGGAACCTATGCGCCAAGGAAACCGGGAAACCGGCCTTATGTATGAGTCAGGCATGGCTCGAGAAAGAACAAACTAACTAGCTGTTTCACTTATTAGACTGCGGCCATGCTGGGGCAACGCCTTGGAGAGGTTTTAGTTGAGTGAATCAATTCCAGGATTTATTTTTATAATTTAAGCCTGGTGTTTATTCTATCGATCTATTTTGCTGAAAGGAACACAGAAATGAACAGGGCGAGAAAATAGAAAAAAAGGTTTAGTGGCTATCGACCTATCATGGCGAATATATATATATGTATATATATATATATATATTATATATATATATATATATATATATATATATATATATATGTATATGTATATGTTTTTGTGCCTGTGTAGGACCCCTCACCATCGCTTGACAACCGATGTTGGTGTGTTTACGCTCCCGTAATTCATTTACATAGGAGATCCAAAATAAAATCACAGATGCAGAAAAGAAACGAACACGCAATACAGCGAGGAAGGTATTAAAAGTATTTCCTACTGGTAATACTTTCCCTGTATGTTCCAAAAATGTAATTCTTTCCTAAATAAATTGTACTTCATATGCGAAGCTCCGACGAAGCTATAAGATTTTATCCATGCACTCAACTAAGAGCCCGTGGCATCTTATAGCAGAAACAACTGTAAACTTAAGAAGAATATAACATAACCTTTGTTTTACTTGTGTCATTTCTTTTTCTTTGTTCATTATGAAAAATATGGCAACGAAAGGGTGATTCGTGTATTACCCAGAGACTATATATGTATGTACATTTAATATTTAGAAAGCAAAATTAGTTCTTTGAACTAATTGTTTTTCTTAATGAGAAATATATCCGTAAAATCGTTAAAGCTTGGAAATCTAAACTTTGCGTCGAAATAATAATGAAATCTAGTTTGCCATTCCCCATTCCGGCATAAACAAAGTATGATATGTTGATTAGCTTGATCAACTATATATCGCATATCAGGGTGGCGAGCTGGCAGAAAGGTTAGCGCGCCGGGCGAAATACTTAGCGGCATTTCGTCTGTCGTTACGTTCTGAGTTCAAATTCTGCCGATGTTGACTTTGCCTTTCATCCTTTAGGGGTCGATTAACTAAGTCCCAGTTACGCACTGGGGTCGATATAATCGACTTAATCCCTTTGTCTGTCTTTGTTTGTCCCTTCTATGTTTATCCCCTTGTGGGCAATAAAGAAATATATATATCATATATTGCACTCACTGCGTATATTAAATATTGTAATCTTACATACGTTTTTGTGGAGGCATATGGCCTAGTGGTTTTAGAGCAGCAGACTCGCGATCGATGGATCGCGGGTTCGATTCTCAGACCGGGCGATGCGTCTGTTTATGAGCAAAACACATAAGCTCCACGCGGCACCGGCAGAAGGTAATGGCGAACTTCTGCTGACTCTTTCGCCACAACTTTCTCTCTTTCCTCCATCTTGCAGCTCACCTGCAGCGGACCGGCGTCCCGTCCAGGTGGGGAATCCATACACCAAGGAAACCGGGAAACCGGCCCTGATGAGCCAGGCATGGCTCGAGAAGGGACAAACAGCACGTAAGTTTTTGGATACATACATGTAGACAATGTACGTTACATTATGCCTATTTCAAAAGCAACTTTTTGGATAGTTTATATTTTCAACAATTTATTGGTGAATCATAAAGCTACCTTGCTAAAACTTAGTAACTGAATATTCATTTTGATAATATATTTCTTTGGAAAATACTGAAAAATGAAGTAAGGATACATCTTTAGCATTTCGCAGTTTGAAAACACCTACACTTAAAAAAAGTTATGTGTGTTCGTGAGTTGGCGTACCTTTGATAGATACATAGATGAGAAATGAGATGGACAAAGACAGTAAGATAGATAGATAGATAGATAGATAGATAGATAGATAGATAGATAGATAGATAGATAGATAGATAGATAGATAGATAGAGGGATAGATAGATAGAGGAAGATTGAGAGGGGTATAAGAGAAGCATAGGCTGTTTACAGGTATGTGTATTCGTATGTGAATCTGTGTTTCTGGTTATTATGTACGCATACACATACATATACATATGTGTGTGTGACTATGTCTATGTGTGTGCATATATGTGAATGAGTATGTGATATATCATTTCTCTCACTCTCTTCTTCTCTCTGTCTCCGTATATACATACATATACATATGTGTGTGTGACTATGTCTATGTGTGTGCATATATGTGAATGAGTATGTGATATATCATTTCTCTCACTCTCTTCTTCTCTCTGTCTCCGTATATACATATATATACATATATATATATATATATATATATATATATATATATATATTATATATATATATATATATTATATACATACACATACATACTTACACAACACATATACACAGATGCATATATATATATATACACACATATCTATTTATCAATCTATCTACACACACACACACACACACACACATATATATATATAGATATATATATATATATATATATATATATATATATATATATAGAGAGAGAGAGAGAGAGAGAGAGGTGGGGGTAAAAAGCGGTATGAGATATATTTGTAATTCTACTTCATTTTCTTCTGCCCTACTAGAGTACTAAAATAGAGTTTTGAGTAGCATCAAAGTTCATATTTCTTTGATATCATTCAAAAGTCTATATTACCATGATTGCATTGTATTCATGATATTTTCCAGCGATATCTCTGATTTCGGGAAGAATGATAAAGAACATGCAAGAGGACACTCGACTGATATCGAGTCTTTGAATGGAAATTAGCTTGCAACTAATAATATCTACTAGATTTATAAAAATGGCACTAACAGATGTGACTCGTGCACTGTAGAAAAAAGACTGATGCTATAAATTTACAGGGCTGCATTTAAATGCATTATCTGAAATGTTTGGAAAACTTCGAGACTGAAATACATTTTACACATTTCTACAGTAGCACATTTAATTGAAAATAATGTTTGTCACGAGAGGGATAATATGGCTGCCGCTTTGAATGTATGAAGAGATTTTGATTATGCGGATAACGTCTTATGTGTCATTTATGCAATTTCCTGTATGTCATTTCGTACACGTCATTTCTTATGCGTCATTTATTCCAAACATATAACTTTCTAACTGGCTCGTATCTTATCATCAATCAATAACTACATAATTTTATTTGTTTATACAACCATCAAAATATAGAGACGTGTTTCTTTTAAATGTTAGATTTTTCTACGATTATTTCTAATTATTTGCTTTAAATATATTAAATTCAATGTCGCCAGAAGATATAAACTTTTTAATTAATTCATTAGTTTATTTCCTTTTAGGTTGTGAATTAAATAATTGAATTTTCTCCGGGATATTTTTGAATACTTCACAAGAAAGTGAACGGAGCTGTTTTCAGCAACGTTGTGCTCAGAAGATTTCATCCAAGGTTAAAAGAATCATGAGTACAGATTCCATTCGTCCCTCAGCTAATTCAAAGGTGTAACGTAATCCAAATGTTAAGGTGTTTCCATGAATTATGTACCCCAAATCATCGTCGGAAGGACATAGATAATCCGTGTGAGCGTACGATAATACGCAAATCAAAGATAAAAAATCTAAAATAGGCGTAGGACTGGCCGTGTGGTAAGTAGCTTGCTTACGAACCACATGGTTCCGGTTTCAGTCCCACTGCGTGGCACTTTGGGCAAGTGTCTTCTACTATAGCCTCGGGTCGACCAAAGCCTTGTGAGTGGATTTGGTAGACGGAAACTGAAAGAAGCCCGTCGTATATATATGTATGTGTGTCTATATGTTTGTATGACTGTGCTTGCTCCCCCCCAACATCGCTTGACAACTGATGCTGGTGTGATTACGTCCCCATAACTTAGCGGTTCGGCAAAATAGACCGATAGAGTAAGTACTAGACTTACAAAGAATAAGTCCTGGGGTCGACTAAAGGTGGTGCTCCAGCATGGCCACAGTCAAATGACTGAAACAAGTAAAGAGCAACATAAAACACAACAAAAGTAATTAGACATCATACATAATGAATATATGCACGTGCTTTTCTCGAGACCATCCTCCTTCTTTTTGGACTCTTTTTTTCTTTCAGACGAAGAGCCGTGCTCGAATTATCATTGCCACTTCAATATTTCTATCTAAAGCTCTCACAGAATCATAATCTAATATGTTCATTCTGTAAGTAGAGTAGACTTTTGTTGTCTTTTACTGTTTTTTTCATTTATGATTTGTAATAATTCATGTTCAGTTTGAAACGGAATATGAACGTTTGACTAACTAGCTGGATTAGTAAGGCTTTGTATTTACTCTTTTACTCTTTTACTCTTTTACTTGTTTCAGTCATTTGACTGCGGCCATGCTGGAGCACCGCCTTTAATCGAGCAACTCGACCCCGGGACTTATTCTTTCATAAGCCCAGTACTTATCCAATCGGTCTCTTTTGCCGAACCGCTAGGTGACGGGGACATAAACACACCAGCATCGGTTGTCAAGCAATGCTAGGGGAACAAACGCAGGCACACAAACACACACACGCATATATATGCATATATACGACGGGCTTCTTTCAGTTTCCGTCTACCAAATCCACTGACAAGGCTTTGGTCGGCCCGAGGCTATAGCAGAAGACACTTGCCCAAGGTGCCACGCAGTGATGCATATATAATTTATAAACATTTATAACGATTGCTTTTTACTATATAATTCTGAGCATTTGATGCTTTTCAGTACGCTTATACTTCTAAAATCATCTATATTTTATGCTTATTGTTTAGTTTGGAGTATTCAACGTGCAACTTATGCAGCGTTGAAGGTGTTTATAAGCCTTTTGAAAACACACAAAAACCGTTAGATTCACTTCAATATTTAAATTTAATTTGCCAAAATATTTTCGTCGCTTTGAGACCGCGATCTGTTCACTGACAAAATTCCGCGCTGCACGAATTTATAGCAGTGAACAGGTTGCGGTCTCAAAGCGACGAAAATATTTCGACAAATTCAATTTAAATGTTAAAGTGAATCTAACGGTTTTTGTGTGTTTTTAAATAGCTTATAAACAATTTTCACGCTGCAATTGTTTTTGTTTCAGCACACGATCTCAGATCAGGTCACTTGCTATGCAAGTACATCTCCGTAACTTATGCAGTGTTCGGAGTAAAATTGATAATTTTCTCTGTCACCGTATTTTCAGGAACCGCTTGATGTATTGCTCAAAAGTCATTGGCACTGGAGAGCATAAAGATTAAATCTGAAGTTGGGTAAAAGTTACCTGATGTAGGGGACTAGAATCCATCTGAATATAGGTAAATATTTACCTGTATAATAATGATTCGCACCGGATATCAAAATACTGACATCATGACTGTTGCTCAATGAGCTACGGAAAATGTAAAGGCTATAAGACGTGACGTAGCAGCTGCAACTGAGACTACGAAGCCGAGACGAAGGGGAAGGGACACAGTGGGTGTTCTGATTCTGTCCAAAGGTCAGAATATCATCCCACATCTTTGAACAAGCTCATCTCTCAGACGGCTATGTAAAGCTGTTGGAATGTGTGATCAATCCTGCCCGGAGAGGGTTACTCGTAGAAAGACATGTCTGGCTGCAGGATTTGGTTCCTTGCTATATCTCCGGAACGAGTCAAATGTGTTTGGTGGAGATGTTCTATCGCTTCACCAGCCCCGATTTCTTGCCTCCTAATTCTGCGATTGTAATCCTATAGATTACTATGTGTGGGACGTCGTTGAGGACACCAACCGGTCTCCCTGCGATACTAAGGCCGAATTGGTGCCCAAAATCGAAGATCTTCCCAGGAACACAGTGAGAAACGCATGCACCTGATTCCAGAGCCATCTTCAGGCAGCGGTAGACACTTAAGGTGTACGATTGTAATCTTATGGATAAATATCTGTGGGACTTCGTTGAGAAGGACACCAACCGGTCTCCCTGCGATACTAAGGCCGAATTGGTGGCCAAGATCAAAGAGGTATTCGAAGATGTTCCCAGGAACACAGTGAGAAACGCATGTACCCGATTCTAGAGCCATCTTCAGGCAGCGGTAGACATTAAGGCGGCTGCTTTAAATAAAATGTTATTTACGAGCCATAATTTAGTTATCTTTTGATTTTTAAAAATTCATTTATTTTTGGGTGGGGTATTGTATCTTCTTTTCATTTTATGCAAACTGTCAGATTTTGTTCGAACACCGTTTCTATATGTAAGCTTGGCGATGCAAATGGGAAAAATAAACTCAGAACGAGTACATACACTACATACACGGAGGGGTGGTGAAAAGTCCCTGGCTTTGAGGGTATCGCGAAAGGTGAGATTCCCAGTTCTTTTACAGGCCTTAGAAAAACTGAATCTGCGACGGGAATATGTTGAATAAAACCACAATTAACTGATCTTGTATTTTTTTTATTCAAAGCCAAGAATTTTCAACACCCGCCTCGTGTATATTCTCTTATCTATAATCGCCAGAGGCTACAGAGTGACTGAGGAATACGTTTTTCTTTTGACCACTCACTGGTACACATACACACACACACACACACACACACACACACACACAAGAATCTGTGTTGTTTGTGTATTAGGGAAGAAAGAAGAAAAGACGAAAGTAGCAGTTTATGTTTTCAACAATTTATCAGTGAATTGTAAAGCTACCTAGTAAAAAATATACTGATTCAATATTCATTTTAATAATATATTTCTTCGGAAAAATACTGACAAATAAAGTAAAGTTATAAATATATAGAATTTCGTGATTTGAAAACACCTACACTTAAACAGGTTATGCATGTGCGAGCGTACCTAAGAAAGATACATAGATGAAAAGAGAGATAGACAAAGATAGCAAGAGAGAGAGAGAGAGAGAGAGAGAGAGAGAGAGAGAGAGAAAGAGAGAGAGAGAGATATAGAAAGAGTGGGGAAGAGGAAACATCATGTGTGTATTCGTAGTGAATCTGTATTTTGGATTATAGTGCATGCATATACATACAAATACATATGTGTGTGTCTCTGTGTATGTATATATATATTATATATATATATATAGGTGAGAAAGTTGGTGTGTGAAAGCACGTGGTTGAATATATAGAAAATAGTAAAAAGTATATATATATATATATATATATACTCACACATACACATGTATATACATGAATGTGTGTGTTTGTGTATGTGAATATATATATATATGTGTGTGTGAGTGTGTGTATGTGTGCGTATATGTTATATATAATCTCTCTAAGTATATGAACATATATATAAATACACGCACACACGCACAGATAGTGAGAGAGAGAGAAAGAGAGGGAGAAGGAGAATGAGAGAGAGTGAGAAATGGAGATAAAAGGTGATATAAGATACGTTTGTAATTCTACTTCATTTTTGTCTGCCCTACTAGAAATACGAGAATAAAGTTTTGAGTGGCATCAAAGTTCAGATTTCTTTGGCATCACTCAAAAGTCTATATCATCATGACTTAACTGATAGTCTAGATATTTCACAATGATATCTCTGATATCGGGAAGAATGATAAAGAATATGGAAGAAGACACTCGACTGATATCTCTGATATCGGGAAGAATGATAAAGAATATGGAAGAAGACACTCGACTGATATCTCTGATATCGGGAAGAATGATAAAGAATATGGAAGAAGACACTCGACTGATATCTAGTCTTTAAATCGAAATTAGTTTGTAACTAGTAATATTACATGACTATGGTAGTTGCAAATGTGCCTTGTGCACTGTGGAAAAAGGGCTCATTTACTCCTTTACTCCTTTACTTGTTTGAGTCATGTGACTGTGGTCATGCTGGAGCACCGCCTTTAGTTGGGCAAATCGACCCCATGACTTATTCTTTGTAAGCCTAGTACTCATTCTATCGGTCCATTTTGCCGAACCGCTAAATTACGGGGACGTAAACACACCAGCATCGGTTGTCAAGCGATGTTAGGACATACACAGACACACAAACACACACACACACACATATATATATATATGTGTGTGTGTGTCTGTGTGTGTGTGTATGTGTGTGTATGTGTGTGTGTATGTGTGTGTATGTGTGGGTGTGTGGGTGTGTGCGTGGAGGCGCAACAGGACCGCGGTTTCGATTCCCAGACCAGGCGTTGTGAGTGTTTATTGAGCAAAAAGACCTAATGCTTCACGATGCTCCGGAGCGATCACTGCTGTACTCTTTCGCCCCAACTTTCTTCTGTTGGCCTGTGCACTTAGCCAGCGGGGTGGCGTCATTTGAAGGCTAAATCAATGCGAAGCGCATTGGGACCAGTGATGTGAAGCAACATCTGATAGCCTGTGGTCGGACACGGTGATTACGTTGATATATATATATAATATATATATATATATATATATATATATATATATATATATATATATATATAATAGAAATATTAAAATTACTAAGTCTCTATAAATGTATATAAATATATACGACGGGCTTCTTTCAGCTTCCGTCTACCAAGTCCACTCACAAGTAGAAGACACTTGCCCAAGGTACCACGCAGTGGCACTGAACCCGGAACCATGTGGTTGGTAAGAAAGCTACTTACCACACAGCCAATGCAATAAAATTTACAGTGCTACATTTAAAAGCGTTATTTGAAATGTTTAGAAAATTTCGAGGAGTAAATATATTTTACACATTTCGGTAATGGCACATTTAATTAGAAAGTGAACTTAACTGTGTTTAGCCAGATTTTGGTCCGAGGTAGCCGTATTTCGTCTGCCGTTACGTTCTGAGTTCAAATTCCGACGAGGTCGACTTTGCCTTTCATCCTTTCGGGGTCGATTAAATGAGTACTAGTTACGCGCTGGGGTCGATATAATCGACTTAGTCCGTTTGTCTGTCCTTGTTTGTCCCCTCTGTGTTTAGCCCCTTATGGGTAGTAAAGAAATAGAAATAGGTATTTCGTCTGTCTTTACGTTCTGAGTTCAAATTCCGCCGAGGTCGACTCGTCTTTCATTCTTTCGGGGTCAATAAATTAATTACCAGTTACGCACTGGGGTCGATGTACTCGTCTTAATCCGTTTGTCTGTCCTTGCTTGTTCCCTCTACGTTTAGCCCCTTGTGCGCAATAAAGAAATAAGAACCGTTAACACGCCGGGCGAAATGCTTAGCGGTATTTCGTCTGCCTTTATATTTTGAGTTCAAATTTCGCCGAGGTCGACTTTGCCTTTCATTCTTTCGGGGTCGATAAATTAAGTACCAGTTGCGTACTGGGGTCGATCTAATCGACTGGCCCCCCTCCAAAGTTTCAGGCCTTGTACCTAGAGTAGAAAAGAATATTCCATTTGGAATCCCGATAAACAAAATGAAGTAGAAAATAGAAAAATCTAAGTAAAGCTGTGGAAAAGAGAAAACTCTAAAGACCAATGTAAATATTTTAGGGGCGGTATTTTTATGTGAGTGTCATTAAACACA
>NW_021834151.1:50000-51363 GCF_006345805.1 Octopus sinensis
ACGAAAAAACACACATATACGCACGCACACACACATATACACATACATATATATATATGTACATATATATGTGTATATATATATATATATATATATATGTGCGTATGTATGCATCTATATGTATGTATGTATGCATCTATATGTATGTATATTTATATAAGACAATCCATTGCTAATGGTCATTACATATTTATTGTAACATATTTGACCTACAGCTGTTTCAAGTAGTTATATAATTCACACACACGCACACACACACACACACACACACACACATATATATATATATGTACATATGTGGAAAACTATAGACGCATTTAATGAGAGCCTTATTGTAATAAACGATTATAATCTTCTACGTTTTTGAAAATTTCCTGCTGAATGTACTTTGAGATCTGTGTAAAGTCATTTGAATTTGTGTTTTGGAATTTCTTCTCTCTTTCTTATAATGGCAAAATGATGCCAACAATTCGGAAATCTATTTGAACAAAATAATTACTATACAAGTATTCTCAAATATAAGCACTATAAGAAGAGACTCTCTTTACTCTTTTACTCTTTTACTTGTTTCAGTCATTTGACTACGGCCATGCTTGAGCATCGCCTTTAGTCGAGCAAATCGACCCCGGGACTTATTCTTTGTAAGCCAAGTACTTATTCTAGCAGTCTCTTTTGCCGAACCGCTAAGTTACGGGGATGTAAACACACCAGCGTCGGTTGTCAAGCAATGCTAGGGGGGCAAACAGACACACACATACATATATATACATATATACGACAGGCTTCTTTCAGTTCCCGTCTACCAAATCCACTCACAAGGCATTGGTCGGCCCAGGGCTATAGCAGAAGACACTTGCCCAAGGTGCCACGCAGTGACACTTAACCCGGAACCATGTGGTTGGTTAGCAAGCTACTTACCACACAGCCACTTCAGCGCCTATACAAGTATTCTCAAATATATGTACTATAAGAGACTATTCAATAAAAATAATTTATATTTATACATATGCTAATACATCGATATATAAACATATATACATAATACATACACACACTCACGCACACACACACACATATATATCTGTTTATCTATCTATCTATCTATCTATCTATCTATCTATCTATCTATCTATCTATCTATCTATCTATCTGTCTGTCTGTCTGTGTGTCTGTCTGTCTATCTATCTATCTATCTATCTATCTATCTATCTATCTATCTATCTATCTATCTATCTATCTATCTATCTATCATCTCTATCACAATGGACGGACGCTAGTCATATCGGCTCCAAGTAAGTTGGCCACTTTTACATGTTTAAAACTCCTTGTTGTCAAATATTTTGTTTTAATCGTTGTGCAAATT
>NW_021834152.1:0-17500 GCF_006345805.1 Octopus sinensis
TGGTTTTGCTTGTGTTTTTTTTCTTCCATTTTTGGGATTTATATATATATATATATATTATGTGTGTGTGTATGTGTATATGTAATATATATATATTATATATTTAAATACACACACCACACACATGACTATACTACAGAGAAATGTAAGCAAACATATGTATACATTGTGTTACACTCATTCACATACTCACACATGCATACATACACAGAAATACAAATACATATATATATATAAAAAACACAAAATTATTTATTGATAATATAGCAAGTATTTCACACAATGTAAGAGGGTCATACGAGGCTGGTGGCTGACCATTTCTTCTTACAGTAATGAAAGATCGTGCTATCACACATAAGCATCATAAACAACACACATCTCGTAAATTAGTTGACTCCTACAAGTCTATTATGTACTTATTTCTATATATAATATAATACCAACTGAAATAGAAAAAAATTTAAATAACATAACAAAAGACAGTGAGACAAGCACTGTAATATAACTGAAACAAGGTCGTTATCTGCTTTTAAAATGGTAGCAGAACACTTTAGTAGTTTAAGTAGGCTCCACACTGGAACGAGAGACATTATTAACAATAACCAATATGTGTTTTAGTTATAGAAAACTGAAATTGGCTAACACATCTACCACCCCAAGACTGTGAGACTGCAACAAACCATATACCATACTAACATACTACACCTATTATAGAGAGATAACTAAATAGATAGATGCATCTATCTATCTATCTATCTATCTATCTATCTATCTATCTCTCTATCCATCCATCCATCCATCCGTCTATCTATCTATCTATCTATCTATCTATCTATCTATCTATCTATCTATCCATCTATCTATATATATATAATGATAATTTAAGGTATCTAAGAGATACTGCCATGCTGAAAATAGCAGCCAAGATCTGACTCTAAAACCACATTAAATGCCCATACAGAACAAGACATTTAATGTGGTTTTAGAGTCAGACCTTTGGCTGCTATTTTCAGCATGGCGGCATCTCTTAAATACCCTAAATTATAATTTTAATAATAATTATTACCTTTGAAGGTTTTTATTTCCATGCTGGCCACTTGATAAGATCGGCATTTAATTTAAATTAGTGAGCTTGTCCTTTTTTATATAAATATCTATCTATCTATCTATCTATCTATCTATCTATCTATCTATCTATCTATCTATCTATATATTTATATATACATATATATATATATATCTACATACATTTACATATATATAATACGCATGGCTGTAGCCTCTGAGCTGAAACTGGTTAAAGTGTTATATATAAATTCATTTTGGGTATAAACCTTGCAGTTTTCTTTGCACACACACACACACACCTGTGCATGCATATATATATATATATATGTATGTATACAGAGATAAAGAGAAAGAGATATGTATATATGGATGTATATGAATATATATATACAAACGTACGTGTAAGTCATAAAAGTACTTTGCAGTCAATTTTTTTTATTTCTCTATAACAGTCAGGTAATCTAGAGTTCACTTTTATTTTGCACCACTGATGTATTCAAATCTAATTTTTGGTAGCCATACAAATATATTGGAAGTTCCTAATAATGACCTTGTCCCACTGAGGAACCCATTTAAGCTATAGAAGTGTTTTATGATTTTAGAAGCCGGCAATCATCGTGTTTTAGTTTTATTTACAATGACTGTCTCCCTATCTCTTACTGCATTATAGATTTTCACATATCTCTCGACTTTATATTAATTTAAAGAAATAACTGCGATAGTCTTCTGGGAGTCAACTAATTTAAGAGATGCACCATTTGTTTATAATGGTATATGTGGTAGAGTGATCTGTAATACTACATGAAAATAATTCAAAACACATTCCAATACACACAAAAACAAATGTATGTAATAAATATATATATATAAATTTGTATATTTTGTTTGTATGTTATATGTGTCTATGTTTGCATGTATATATATATATATATATATATATATATATATATATATAATATATATATATATATATATATATATATATATGTATGTATGTAATATATATATATGTAATACATATGTGTGTGTGTTTGTGTGTGTGCGTGTGTACATATGCATTGGGCCTACTATACATGAACTTCCTCCTCATAACTAACCATATCCATTTGTTTTTGATCGGAATAAATTATGCACTTTAGAGTAAAACACCGGTAATTACAAAATTTTAACTACCTCTCTCTCCTCTCTCTCTAATTTTTCTATGTATCTATCTGTCTGCATCTTTTATTTTATCTACTATCTATTGATTATCCATCCAGCTAGTATGTATGTATGTTATGTATGTATGGTATTTATCAATTTCTATCTATGTTCTATCTATCTATCTCACTCAGTCGTCTCCTCTCTTCCTAAACTCTCCTCTCTCTATATATTATATTTATATATCATATATATATATATATTATATATAGAATATATATTATATCTAATAGCTATATATATAATAGTAGATATTATATAATAGTGAAGGAGCATAGCTCAGTGGTTAGATGCCGACTATTATTGTGAGGTTGTGAGTTCAATCTCGGACTGGTCTGCGTGTTTGTGTTCTTGAGCAAGACACTTTATTTTCACGTTGCTCCAGTCACATTCACTCATGCTATAACATTAGTTGTGACGTGTCACTGGTGCCAAGCTATATTGGCCCTTTGCCTTTCCCTTTGGATACAATCGGTGGTGTGAGAGGGGAGCCGAGATGGCATGGGTGACTGCTGGTCTTCCATAAACAACCTTGCCTGGACTTGTGCCTGGGAGGGTAACTTTCTAGGTGCAATCCCATGGTCAGTTATGACTGAAGGGAGCCTCAGCATATGTATATATATAAAACAATCATTCAGATGGGCATAACATAATGCAGTTTATTCTTAGTCCAACTTAGTGAGATGTCTAATCAGCAAAAATCTACAACTCAATGAGTATGCAGTGCTGTATCTTTATGTGTATGTGAACCAAACAAGCATGAAGAAAATATGGTATATGTGCCACAAATATCTAGAGTTCTTATTGAATAAAATCACTTCATCAGCTGTTGCTGACTTAAAGACTTAATATATTTCTGACATCACATGGAACTGATTCATAAATCAAGTGGCAATAGACAAAATGCAGTCAGTATATATCCATGGAGGCACATGGCCTAGTGGTTAGAGCAGTGGACTCGCGGTCGAGAGATCACAGGTTTGAATCTCAGATCAGGCAATGTGTGTGTTTATGAGCGAAACACCTAAGCTCTACACGACTCTAGCAGAGGGTAATGGCAAACTTCTGCTCTCTCTTTTGCCACAACTTTCTCTCAATCTTTCCTCTTGCATCTTGCAGCTCACCTGCGACGGACTGGTGTCTCATCCAGGTGGGGAACCTATACGCCAAGGAAACCAGGAAACCAGCCCTTATGAGCCAGGTGTGGCTCGACAAGGAACAAGCAATATATCCATGAGAAATAACAACTGTCATTGAAATGGAGTGATAAATGCATTTGTAGAGCTCCACTGGATGACTCTGATAAGTTGTGAAGCTTAGACATAGGCTAGGCACACATAGTCTTCTACTATAGCCTCGGGCCAACCAAAGCCTTGTGAGTGGATTTGGTAGATGGATACTAAAAGAAGCTTGTCATATATATAGATGTGTGTGTGTGTGCGTCTGCATGTGTGCATGTATGTGTGTGTGCGTTTGTGTGTCTGTGTTTGTTCCCACACCATCGCTTGACAAGCGATGTTGGTGTATTTATGTACCCATAACTTTGTAATTTTTTTCTAGACTTATACATGCCCTGATACCGGCGGTATCTACATATCAAATTTGAGAGCAATCAGATGGAGGATGCCTGAGATCCTAGGAGACACACACACACAGACGGACAGAACCGATTTTATATAATAGATATATAGTGGTAACACGTTGGATAAAGCTGCATGGATACATAAACACTGGACACTAGGAATGCCACTGGATGCCACATCTTAAGATTTCTCTGCAGTAGAAACACGTATTGGACAGAAATTTAAAGCGAATGTATTGTATATAATACTGTAATGAACAAGTTTTTGAGGAGGTATAATTCTCAATTAATATTTCTAATGTCTTGAATACACACCCCTCTCTTTCTCTCCCTATATATAATATATATATATATATATATATATATATATATATACATATATCTATATATGTATATATATATGTGTGTGTCTATGTGTGTATATATGTGTGTGTGTTTGTGTGAGTACACTAAAACTTGTATGTCCTTGTAGTAAGCATAGCTAGAATTGTATTGAGCCAAATAATAAATGCTATGCAACAGATCCATCCAACCCACGCTATCAGATGTGTCAAGAAACCTTTGGAAAGACATCGTTATCTCTACACTGAGAGAAAATACATCTCTAACAATGACGATGATAGCATTGATGATGATGATGACGATGGTGGTGGTGAGGATGATGACATGTGGGGGAGGGGGAGGATGATTATGATGATTGTTATAGTAACGATGATGATGATGATGATGATGATGCTGATGGTCATGATGGTGGTGATTGCAAGCTATGATGTTGTTTGCATGGTCATCTTCAATTCGAGTGATTTTTGTGGGGGTGGCATGGAGGTAGGTGAGGGGAGAGGTGCTAATTAGAATAAATGAGTCTACATTATCATGAGGTTAATTGCCAGATAGACAAGTGATAGAAATTTACGTTGCCTAATTATACTGCTGTGTAAAACGCGTGCCTGGAAGAATAAGCACACACGCACACACACACACACACACACACACACACACATATAGCTTATATGTATGCATGTAGGTTGTTGCTGTTGAGTACTGGTTCTGGTGTTGTTGTTGATATTTTTGTTGTTGTTGTTGGCTTTGTTGTAGATCCGCCTATTTCTCAGCTTGTGGTAAGCCTAATGAAAACAAATTCTTTAAACGACACTTGAAATCTATCATGATTCCAGCAAAATCTAACAAACACGGTTTGTGACATTAAACACCATTAGCTGTATATTCTTTCATTAGGTCCAGTCATTTGACTGCGGCCATGCTGGAGCACCGTCTTTAATCGAAGAAATCAACCCCAGGACTTATTCTTTGTAAGGCTAGTACTTATTCTATCGGTCTCTTTTGCTGACCCCCTCCCCAGTTACAGTGACGTAGACATGCCACCATCAGCTGTCAAGCGATGGTGGGAGACAAACACAGACACACAAACACACACCTCCAAAAAGCACCCACTACACTCATGGAGTGGTTGGCGTTAGGAAGGGCATCCAGCTGTAGAAACACTGCCAGATCAGACTGGAGCCTGGTGCAGCCTCCTGGTTTCTCAGACCCCAGTCGAACCATCCATCCCATGCTAGCATGGAAAACGGACGTTAAACACTAATGATGATGATGATGATATATATATTTCTATATATTAATATATATATATATATATACAACGGGCTTCTTTCAGTTTCTGTCTACCAAATCAACTCACAAGGTTTTGGTCAGCCTGAGGCTATAGTAGAAGACACTTGCCCAAGGTGCTTCACAGTGGGACTGAACCCGGAACCATGTAGTTGGTAAGCAAGCTACTTACCACACAGCCAAAACATACACATATGCAGAGAGAGATAGAGACAGACATAGATGCACACTGCAAATGTTTTAGTAACTCATACTGGAACTTACTATATGTGTGTGTGTGTGTGTGTGTGATTATGTGTCACATTTGTGCTCCTGGCAAAATGCTTAGTGTCATTTCTTCTGCCCCTTTACGTTCTGGGTTCAAATACTGCCATGGTCAATTTAATCTTTCTTCTTTCGAGCTCGATAAAATAAAATAGCAGCCAAATACTAGGGTTGATATATTTGACTTGCACCCTCCTCTCAAAGTTACTGGCCTTGTGCAAAACTTTGAAAGAATTATACACTCACTCAAACACACATATGCAAACACATGCACACACACACACACATAGACAGCTATACATATATTTATATAGCAATAAGAAAATGGAGGGGATCAATAGGTGGTGTTCATCAACTTTTAGACATTATATTTAACTTATTTATTTACTAAAATGACAATTACAAGAATATACATACACGTATAACATATTATGCTTTACATTTATAATATATAAAGATACCAGTAATTATTAAAATATATAACATACAGGAATAGAATTTTATATCTATATCTATACATATATATATATATATATATATATATATATATATCTATATATATTATATATATAATATATATATATTATATAATATATATATATATATATAACTATATTATATATATATATATATATATATATAATTATATATATACTGTATATATATTATACATATATAATTATAATATAATTAAAGTTTTAGCAACAAGTTGCTTCACCACATACCGCAAATTTAGAAATAGCTGCCAAAGACAGCTAATTCTTTTCACTACAGATATGACTCCACAGATATTGTTATACATATATAAAACATTTTGTAAAAGTTTCTACTGATAATGGGGGGTTTTTTCCATACCAAAACTACTTGGTAAAATTTATTAATTATTAAATTAATAATTCTTGACCCTATATCTGTAATGATTATATATATATAATGAGAGAGGGAGAAAGAGAGAGATACATATATGATTACACACCCACACATACATGCATGCATGCAATTTTTGTCGCTGCCATGATCTAAACGGTGTGGGAGTTATCTGCAAAACGACCGAAGTCGTTAGAGTAAGAAATGAATTGAGGAAAGTCAGAGAGTTTCCTCCCCTGTTGGCAACCATCGTTTTCTTCTCTTCGTGCAAGTAAGCCGTATGCAAGAATTATGTGTCTCAAATGTGATGTTGCTTGATAGAGCGATATTAGATACTGAAGGGAGAAGGTTTGTGGATGATGGCGAGTAAAGAATCAGATGTGATCGACTGGATATGTTAGGTTAACCTGCGTCAGTGAGGATACACAAAAGAGCTGAGTAAACGGTTGATTATTAAAGACAATAGCTGACGCATAAAGTTTGAATGAGAGTTAAGACTTAATGCGTGATGTGAGGTTTAGGATTTAGAATTTCGAATATCTGTGATGGTTGGCAAGAGAGGAAACGAACATAATCTGCTGTATTTATAATGTTGTAGTGCATAAGAGGCTGAATAAACATCTGTGAGATTAAAACAAACAGGTGGACATTAAGGATGTCTGCTGAAGTGTGTGTGTGTGTGTGTGTGTGCTGGGGAAAGGGATATAACGAAACTAAGACGGATGTGTCACGGGAATGGATGATGTTTGCTGAGTTGAAACAGAAGCAGTTGAATGATGTAGTTTATGTGGGTTAGAGGAGGAACGATGGAGAGAATCACAGAATCTGAAGCTGTTGATCTCGGAGAACAGACAGAAAAGCAAGAAAACTAGGGCAGATCAAATCTATCTAATCCCGACGAGAAAACTGGTACTCTGTCGGTTATGACGATGTGGGTCCCAGTTGATCTGATCAGCTGAACAAGCTGTTCGTGAAATTAATGTGCGAGTGGTTGAGTACTCCACAGACATCCATACCTATTCATTTACTGCCCACAAGGGGCTAAACACTGGGAGGACAAACAAGGACAGACAAACGGATTAAGTCGATTATATCGATCCCCAGTGCGTAACTGGTACTTATTTAATCGACCCCGAAAGGATGAAGGCAAAGTCGACCTCGGCGGAATTTGAACTCAGAAAGTAAAGACAGACGAAATGCCTATTTCTTTACTACCCACAAGGGGCTAAACACAGAGGGGACAAACAAGGACAGACAAATGGATTAAGTCGATTATATCGACCCCAGTGCGTAACTGGTACTTATTTAATCGACCCCGAAAGATGAAAGGTAAAGTCAACCTCGGCGGAATTTGAACTCAGAACGTAGTGGCAGACGAAATACCTATTTCTTTACTACCCACAAGGGGCTAAACACTAAGAGGACAAACAAGGACAGACAAACGGATTAAGTCGATTGTATCGACCCCCAGTGCGTAACGGGTACTTATTTCATCGACCCCGAAAGGATGAAAGGTAAAGTCGACCTCGGCGGAATTTGAACTCAGAACGTAGCGGCAGACGAAATACCTATTTCTTTACTACCCACAAGGGGCTACACACAGAGGGGACAAACAAGGACAGGCAAACAGAATAAGTCGATTATATCGACCCCAGTGCGTAACTGGTACTTATTTAATCGACCCTGAAAATGATGAAAGGCAAAGTCGACCTCTAAGCATTTCGTCCAGCATTCTCAGAGATATTCAACATGACATAGAATGCATCAAAGTTGGCCCTTTTGCAATACAGGTACAACTCATTTTTATCAGTGGACTGGAGCAATGTGAAATAAAATATCTTGTCTAAGGAAACAGTGCACTACCAAGGATCGAACTCACAACCTTATGATCATGAGCCAAATACCCCTAACCACCAAGCCATACACCTTTAGTACGTGAGATGAAGATAACTGCAGATGTTGTTTTTGTATTTACAGATTTATGTAAATAAATCAATGCTGGACATTATGATTCCAATTGTTTGGTACAAAATATCTTATAAAAATAAGACGTGAGATACAAATCATCAAAAATAAATACTGTAAATCCTCGAGTATAGTCCGCTCTTGAGTATAATACGCAGGGGATTTTTAGAGGGCTGTACCTCAGAAAAACCTAAACCTTGTGTATAATGCGCACCCTTTCTCTACCTTGAGTCGTGTGTAATTAAGCCAGCAGTACCGCGTCGAACTAATACTTCCGTGCATGCGTAATACAATAATGGTGATGTTCTTAACTGTTATATGGGAATGTAAATATGTTTGCAAATTGCTTTTGTTACATGTTATTCTGGTTCTGAATATTTTTATTTTAATAAATGTTGCTTACTGCAAGTTATGGACGATTCTTTTATGACTTCATTGCTTTCAGGCTTAGCTTAATGTATTTTCGCGCACTACATCACAAAATGCGTCTGAATAAACGTTGCCGGACAGCAAATAGAGACTCGGACATTGCTTAGAAAATATTTTTCATTTTTAACCTCGTATATAGCACGCACTAGGGATTTTGACATTTAAATTTGGGGGAAAAGATGTGGATTATACATGAGGATTTATGGTATAGATTCTTATATCAATGACTAGATTCCTAGATATCAATGACTATGGATTCTTATATCAATGATACAGGTTATGATGATAATGATGATAATGATGATGATATATTTGCAGCAAGTGCGTGTTGTATGAAGGTATATTAAGCAATGATAAGTTTAATGATAACAATACGGTAGAAGCTTACAAGTCACGCAGCTTAAATTTATGTCTCCTTCTGGACCGTTAATACATAAACCAAGAAGGGAACCTCAAGCTAGGAATAATCAAATCTACTGCAAGAACAAATTTAAAATCAGGACACATTGGATAATGTACTCCTAGGTACATCATGCTCGATCAAATGATGTGATTGTCATGATGGGACGCATTTGATTATGGATCTGCATAGAGCTAATCAATCCCTTATCTAGTTCAATGATTGCTTGGTCTTGCATGAAGCTGTGACCGTGGTCTCAAGATAAGTTCCTTTCTTTATTAATATTGTTTGCAGACTCCCTGAAAAATGGTCGTGGTTGAAGTTATTCGATCTCTAAGAGACTGAAACACATGACCATATATACACACACTTTACTCCACACAAGGACACATATGGAGACACGGGTCCACACATATAGAGATGTACATTCATACATACAAACATGGTACGTAGTTGCAAAACACACACACACACAAGGAGACAGAGGTGCATACATATACAAACACATGCTCACACACATACGAAGAAAATACACAAACACGGACATGCAAGCACATGAATATGCAGAATACATACATACAGATGCATACACAAACATACATATATACATATGCTCTCTCTCTATCCGCTCAGTCGAAGTCGACTCTCTGTCACTCGTTGGATCAGTGTCCTCCAGTCAGTTCTATCCTGGGCCGCTTCCTTCAGATACACACACATGCATACATACATACATACATACATACATACATACATACGTACATGCATGCATAGGCACACACCACACACACACACACACACACACACACATGCGCACAAACAAACAAAAAGGAACGCAGTGTAAATAATGGACAGAGTCAAGACTATTGAAAAGGTTGCAAGAGGCAACGAAAATTTTAGGAAAATAAAAATAAGTAATAAGTGGAAATTTTACCGGTGAGTGTGTTACATTATAAGGCACTAAAAGAAAATGACTCTCCCCAGACACAACAGAATATGCTTCAACACACGAACTCATATAAAGAATCTTGCAAACCAAATCCAAAAACGAAATAAGATATTAAAGATAATTCTAAACCCAAATTGAGGTTAAATAACACAACATCAATCAATCACAGAGATTATGAAACAAAAATAAGATTCTAAACACAATTATACTGATATATATTTCGACAGGATACAAGAACCCTTATAAATAAAAGTCTGAGATGTGATGATAATCATGCGTTCCTTATAAACGTTTATAAAAGAAATTAAAAGAACCGTTACATATTAATAGTTCCTGAAAGCGATGAAAATTTATGATCAAAGGGAAACAACTCTACCATGAAATGCTCATTATTTTCTCCTGAAACGATTTATTATCAAGAGAAATATTGATCGCATAATTCATCGACCCTTCTGTTTCTATCTTGTCGGTCGTTCGATTGTGTACCGTTATACAAATGTGAGGCGTTTGAACTCAGAACTATCATTTCTTGTTCAGTATTTCTAATTCGGTTTAATGTATTTTGCATTTCAGTTGATTTAGTCAAACAAACGAACCCCAAAACTTAATTTTTTTTTAAAGCCTGGTACTTATACTGTCGGTTCTTAAGCTGAACTGCTAAGTTATGGGAACGTAAACAAACCAGCACTGGTTGTCAAGTGGTGTTGGGGGACCAAAACAATGACAAATTGACACACAAATATATATATACCGGAGTAAAGACATAAATGTGAAACAAGGTGGAAAAAAGAGTACTCAATTCCCAGTGGTAGAGTAATATGCTTTATTTAAAGCAGCAGAAAATTCAACAAAACCTGCTACTTTGAGTTTCCCGTTGCCGTCCATCGGACAGTTTTTGCTAGATTCTAGCAAAAACTGTCCGATGAACGGCAACGGGAAACTCAGAGTAATAGGTTTTGTTGAATTTTCTGCTGCTTTAAATGAAGTATATATATATATATAATCGGCGGTGCATCAGCAAAACGGCGGTGCATCAGCATGGCCGCAGCGCTGAGCTGAAACTAGAGAGAAAAAAAAAAAAATATATATATATATATAGCACCCACTTTGAAAACTTACTCCTCAGATCCATCATGGCATCTGAATTAGCTTTTTAAACCAGACAATGTATTGAAATGACACCCACATAGATTGCATATATGATCTGGTCCACCATTAGCTGGAGTTGAGTTCTGATCTTTGTGGATCTTAAAATGTCTTTTCAGGCCTTATGGCATACACGGCATTCAAAATCTACAGGTTGATCTGAAAGACTTGTCACCACCTGTAAATATTGTTTTAAATTTTCTATTATCAAGGAGAGGGTTTCACAAAGCGATACCAGAATACCCAACAGTTGAAGGATGCTGTTTCAGCAGTTTTTGCGACAATTACCAAAGCACAGCTTTGTAAAATACCGCATAGAACATGGCACCACATCATTTTGTTTTACAAAAATGATAGCGTTCATACAGATCTTCTCAATGTGTGTCAGTATCAATGTCAATGAAAGTGAATATACTAAAACCAGTAAATGTGTTTGATATTATTATAGTGTTCCTAAGGCGGCAAGCTGGCAGAAACGTTAGCATGCTGGGCGAAATGCTTAGAGGTATTTCGTATGTCTTTACGTTCTGAGTTTAAATTCTGCCGAGGTCAACTTTGTCTTTTATCCTTTCGGAGTCAAAAAATTAATCGACTGACCCCCCCCCCAAAAAAAAATTTCGGGCCTTGTGCATAGAGTAAAAAAGATTATATTGCTCCAGTATTGGTTTTAGAAATTTTTGACAGAGGGGTGACAAGTCTTTTGGACCACCTTATACACATATACATACATATAAAAATACTCTCCTGATATTGTGGAAATCCCAGTGAAGGAGCCTTGAATCTAGGTTAGAAACTGGCTCTTTCTCTACTGGGAAGAAATCTTGAGATAAAACTAAATAACAACATACATACATACGTTCATGTTTGCATAGATACGTGTACGTATGTGAAATTTCTATGCGCGTACGATTCCATGTATGTGCATTTGTGTGTTGGTGTGAGTATGTATATATATATATATATATATATATATATATAAGAGTATGTGAGTGTATAAGGTGAAAAAATTATGGAAGATGGAAGTTATTCAGCATGATTTCGTTCTGTAGGCATTGAACTTTAAATAGAACAAATTAAAGGCCGTAAATTGTTTTAATTATATATAATATCATAATTGGTCATAATACATTAGTTAATTATCTCTCTATCACTATTCTTCAAATATATGTTGTTGTTTTTTTTGCTATCATTTAACCCTCAAGGCTATCAGTTACAAAGAAACAAAGAACGAGACAGAGTGATTCTCTTGCATTACTCCAGGGTCCATTATATGCTGGACTGACTTAAGCTTTTAAACTCAATATCTACAGCGTTCACAAGTTGAGCAATAACAGTAACATAATATATTTCTTTATTGCCGACAAGGGGCTAAACATAGAGGGGACAGACAAAGGGATTAAGTCAATTACATCGACTCCAGTGCGTAACTGGTACTTAATTTATCGACCCCGAAAGGATGAAAGGCAAAGTCGACCTCGGCGGAATTTGAACTCATAATGTAACAGCAGACGAAATGCGGCTACGCAATACGCCCGGCGTGATCAAAGGGAAGTAACTCTAAAGAAAAAATTTCAAGGGAAACAACTCTTCCTGGTTAAAATTTTAAAGTACGATACTTTATTTTAAAATTAGGCAGATTTTTCTAAAATCGATGACTGAAAACGGTTTTTCTATATATATAGTTACGTCCCTTCATGTTCTGAATTCGAAATTGTTTTCTTCCCCCTTTTAGATCTTTGTATATATGCTAGAGATCAATATTTTTCTAGTAAACTATATAGAAAGCTATTACAAACAATTTTGTAAGCATTTTATATACTCTGGAAGAGTACAGAATCAGATTGAAGAGGTTGGAATTATATGAATAATACAAAATATTCTTATATTCTTATATTCCTGATCGAGCAAAACATCCACAAAAGAAAAGAGAGGATAAGCCAGGAATGTAGAGCAAAATCGTTCACATTGCAACCCTTATACAAACTAGCCAATACAATAAATTACAATATCATGTAAGCAGGTCATAGATGTACATAGACCCTCTAATAGATTCAGTGAAACATCAGTGACCAGGTCGTAGATGTATGACCTGGTTACAGCATAAGTTGTAAAATCTGACCAACAGCTGACCTCTAACAGATATTGTGAAGCATCAGTGACCAGGATATTAAAGTACAATGAATGACTTTTTTTTGTTCCCATAATATGTAATGTTACTCTCTTTTTACTTGTTTCAGTTATCTGACTGCAGCCATGCTGGAGCACCGCTTTTAGTCTTGCAAATCAACCCCAAGACTTATTCTTTGTAAACCTAGCACTTCTTCAATCAGTCTCTTTTTGCTGAACCGCTAATTTATGGGGTATGTAAACACACCAGCATCGGTTGTCAAATTTATTTTATAAAGGCACAGGAGTGGCTCTGTGGTAAGTAGCTTGCTTACTAACCACATCATTCCAAGTTCAGTCTCACTCAGTGGCACCTTGAGCAAGTGTCTTTTACTATAGCCTCGGGCTGACCAAATCCTTGTGAGCGGATTTGGTAGACGGAAACTGAAAGAAGCCCATCGTATATATGCATAGATATATATATATATGTGTGTGTGTGTATATGTTTGTCCCCCGACCATCACTTGACAACCGATAGGAACACCTTACAATTTTACACTTGCATGTAAATATTAGAACATATCTTTTTGTTTGTAATCTTAAGAGATACAACAGCTATAACTAAAAATAGCTCTTAGTCTGCTTGATGGTTCTGGTGGACAAAATGGAAAAGACGATGCCTTGGAAGAGGGTAAGGGAAATATGTTGGAACAACCTCTTTGGCTCACAGGGCTCTTGCACTTACTGGTAGCCATCTCTGCCCGGACAGCTGTAAGCAGGGATGTAGTCATGGGTATTATTATTTTCTATTCTAAGCACAAGGCCTGAAATTTTTTTTGGAGGGGGCTAGTCAATTAGATCAACCCCAGTATGCAACTGGTACTTAACTTATCGGCCCCAAAAGGATGAAAGGCAAAGTCGACCTCAGCGGAATTTGAACTCTGAACATAAAGACAGACAAAATACCACTAAGCATTTCACCCGGCATGCTAACATTTCTGTCAGCTCGCCATATGGGTATTATTACACCACTGTAAGGCAGCAAGCTGGCAGAATCGTTAGTATGCCAGACAAAATGGTTAGCAACGTTTTGTCCATATCTATGTTCTGAGTTCAAATTCCACCATGGTTAACTTTGCCTTTCATCCTTTCAGGGTCCATAAATTAAGTACCAGTGAAACACTGGGGCTAATGTAATCGACTTACCCACTCACCCAAAATTTCAGGCCTCATGCCTTTAGCAGAAAGGGTTATTACACCACTGCAAGAAATGATAATTTAGTGAGTAAACTATGATTTATCTGTGAGAGAAAAAAATCTATGATCAGATGGCATAAGAGGAATTCACCTCAGAAAATTTCCTCTTGACAAACAAACCCTGCAGTAAATGTCAGAATTCACTTCACCTCACATCACACAAACCTATCTTGGAACACTAGAATTCATCTTTTTCTCATGGTATAAAAGCCATGAGCACTATGGCCACCACATCATTTCATCCTTCTCTCATTAAAAAACTGTATTTTATGAGATTTATGCAATCCTTTTTAAAATGCTTTACTTTAATTACGTAATTTTAATTATGAGGATGAGTCAAAAAGTAATGCCATTTTATTTAGGACAGGTATAATTACCAGCACAGGAACAAGTATCATACATCAAAATGAAGCTGGTCCTCTGTGGATCACATCCCTACTTCTCATCATTGTCACCATTTCTCTCAATAGCAATGTTCCACCTTCGAATGAGAGCATGTATCCCTGCCCTTTGAAATTCTGCTGACTGTTCTTTGAGTCACTTCTTCACTACAGTTTTCACTTCCGCGTCACTGGAATAATGTTTACCTCTCAAACCCTCTTTCATGAGGCTGAAGAGATGATAGTCCAGTGACGAGGAAGTGAAAACTGTAGTGAAGAAGTGGCTCAAAGAACAATCAACTGAATTTTACAGGGCTGGGATACATGCTCTCATTCAAAGGTGGAACATTGCTATTGAGAGAAATGGTGGCTATGTTGAGAAGTAGGGATGTGATCTACAGAGGACCAGCTTGATTTTGATGTATGGTACATGTTCCTGTGCTGGTAATTATACCTGTCCTAAAAAAAATTGCATTACTTTTTGACTGATCCTTGTAGTATTTATAAGGAAATTATCTCACAAACTCAAAAGAATGGGATTCATACAGTGATATTAACTAGACATAAACAGCATATGAATTGCACTTGGAAGATACTCAGAATTTCAATATTTTCTTTTGCTTTTGATATAATAAACTTTAAAATACTGCATTGAATATGGCTGAGTATTCCACAGAGTATATGTCTATTCTTAGTGAGGGTACAGAGCCTATTGGTTAGAGTATTGCACTCGTGATTATGAGATCATGGATTCAATTCCTGGACCAGGCAGTGCCTTGTGTTTTTGAGTAAAACACTTCGTCGTATGTTGCTCTGTGACCCCTTCGACATCCGATGTGTGGCACACTGTAAATATTGCAGGTACGGTGAATATTGGTGTCAAATTCTGGCACAAGTTCAGCAATTTCAGGGCAATGGCTAAGTCCACTACAATGACCCCAGTGCTCAACTGGTACTTATCTTATTGACCCTGAAAGGATAAATGGCAAAGTCGACCTCGGTGGAATTTGAACTCAGAACATAAAGATGGATGAAATGCCGCTAAGCATTTTGCTTGGTGTGCTAATGATTCTGCCAGCTCACTGCCTGATGGTACAGTGAATATTATAGATTATATCATAGATTATATTATAGAGAGTTATATAAAACCCTAAACACATGAAACACTGCTGTACCACTGAAGACTGGGTCTTTTGATTCTTTTGAATCACATTTTTAGGCATGTGAAGAAACATTTTGAGTGAGTGGTTAGAGTTAGGGTTGTCTCAGTCAGAAAGAATGGTATGACAGTTTAAGTTAAGAGAAATGGCCTGAACTGGCAACCTAAAATCTTATTATCTTAGAATCATAAATACAGAATTCTTTGTGTTTTCCATCCATTACCACTCTCCAATATAGGTACTAACAATATTATTACAGAAACAGACAATAATTTGGTGGAAGTCCTGCCCAACTCACTGTTTTTCCCCAGGTAAATATTATAAGTGCAGTAAATATTTATAGATAATTATACACAACTCTAAAATCATGAAACATTGCTGTACTGTTGAAGACTGGGTCTTTTGATTCTCTTCAATCACATTTCAGAACATGTGAAGAAACATTTTGAGTGAGTGGTGTAAGCTGTCTCAGTGTGAAAGAATGGTACGATGATTTAAATTAAGAGAACTGGCCCAAACTAGCAACCGAAAATCTTATCTTAGAATCGTAAATAAAGAATTCCTTGTGCTTTCCACCCACTATCACTCTATAATTTAGGTACTGACCTTACTATTATAGAAACAGATAATAATTTGGTGGAATTTATCTCTTAGCTTTAAGATAATATATTTCTATTGTGTTAACTAGTATTGACATTTCTGTTGAGTTGATGAGATAAATGTTAAGGAGCTGAAAAATATTTGGCATCGTTAGAGTTTAGATAGTAATGAGAAATTGTTAAAGATTTATAAAGAGCAACTGGGAAAATTAATTGTGAAAGTTTCGTTTTATTTTGTGTATTGAAATACTTATCATATATGGAAGGGGATTCGACAGATTTAAATCAAAAGGTAAAGGTCACAAATTGGATCTAGAATATTTAATTGTGCACACACCTGCATGCAGACATGTGTATGTACATACACATATACACATACACATACACACAAATGTTTTACTTGTTTCAGTCATTTGAATGTGGCCATGCTGGAGCACTGCTTTTAGTCAGACAAATCACTCCCAGAACTTATTTTTTGTAAGTCTAGTACTTATTCTATCGG
>NW_021834152.1:25000-35000 GCF_006345805.1 Octopus sinensis
AAAAAGCACTATAAAGTGAGACATGTAACCATAGATTTACAGGAAAATGCAGAGAGGAAATTCTGCTTACAGTTGAAACTGGTATTGATTACTTATGTTATGGATTCTTTGAAGAATTTCTTTTATTGTCTTTTTTTTTGGTCACACTGATAGTTACAGGGATGTAAATGCACCAAAACCAAAACCAATTATACCTGGGTATAAAAGAATGACCCAGTTTCAAATCCTGCTGGAGACAGGATTCTGGAAAGCAACAGGAGGATACCTAGGAGCTATGACCTGGGTGGGCCTAGTTCCTGTAAAATGTCAGGTATAAGGGCCAAAATATTTGTTGGATGGGAGTTCTTCCTCTGAAGATCTCTCCTTGTGTGTGCTCACTCTGTGTCAAGTTTCAGTCCACCAGGCCACTCTGACTAATGAAGGAACAAGTTCTCTTCCTTTTTATTCCAGTAAATAATCAATGGAATTCATAACTGAGTTCATGGGTCATTCCTCTTCACCCATATCCACAAGCTTCTTACCTCACAATCATACCTATTTCTTTACTACCCACAGGGGCTAAACACAGAGAGGACAAACAAGGACAGACAAATGGATTAAGTCGATTATATCGACCCCAGTGCATAACTGGTACTTAATTTATCGACCCCGAAAGGATGAAAGGTAAAGTTGACCTCGGCGGAATTTGAACTCAGAACGTAACAGCAGACGAAATACATATTTCTCTACTACCCACAAGGGGCTAAACAAAGAGGGGAGAAACAAGGACAGACAAAGAGATTAAGTTGATTACGTCGACTCCAGTGTGTAACTGGTACTTAATTTATCGACCCCGAAAGGATGAAAAGCAAAGTTGACCACGGCGGAATTTGAACTCAGAACGTAACGACAGACGAAATACAGCTACGCATTTCACCCGGCGTGCTAACGTTTCTTATTTCTTTATTGCCCACAAGGGGCTAAACATAGAGGGGACAGAAAAGGACAGACAAACGGATTAAGTCGATTACGTCGACTCCAGTGCGTAACTGGTACTTAATTTATCGACCCCGAAAGGATGAAAGGCAAAGTTGACCTCGGCGGAATTTGAACTCAGAACGTAACGACAAACGAAAAACGGCTAAGCATTTCGCCCGGTGTGCTAACGTTTCTGCCAGCTCGCCGCCTGTGCCACAGTTTATTTAATATGCAGGAAGAGGTCCAAAATTTTCCGGAAAGAGTTATCTGTAATAGTTGGGAAGCAATAGCAGGAGAATATTTAACAATCCCCAGTATTTAGAAAAAAAAAACAGAGCACATGGAATCAGCTGCATCTTTATAGCTTGCTTAGAGAATTGGCTTTAACTTTATCACACTTGTTAAAATACTTCCTCAACCGATAAAACTATAAATGAGAGGAGTAAAAAATGTATAAATACAATTAAAAAAAAAATTATTATAAATAAATAAATAAATAAATAAATAAATAATTGTAAACAAAAATAAGGGAGAAAAGTATCTACCAAAACACCTTGAATATTTAACGAAGGAAATTTTCTTATTGAGAAAATAGAATTCCATTTTGTTGTTTTTCATTTAATGAAAATCTAAAGCTTATTTTAGCTTTGCTTTCAGATGAGAATAAGAGGTGTGGAGATAAATTTCCAAAACTGCAGTAAGAGGGAAAAACTAACTTATTTGAATGCATACACACACACACACACAAACACCACACACAAACAACACACACACACACACACACACACACACACACACACACACACACACGCACGCGTATATATATTATATATGTGTGTGCATATATCTATCTATCTATCTATCTATCTATCTATCTATCTATCTATCTATATATATATATATATATAATATATATTTATATATATATATATATATATGTATATATATCAAAGAATAGTTTTACCATTTTTATCAGAATTTTATACTATTTTATTCTAATGAAATACTACAAAAAGTAATGAAGAGACTTAAAATAAAAAAAAAGCAAGACAATAAAGAATGTATTTATTTATAATTTTTTTCATTTGTTTTGATAAATCTTCAAGAAATTTGTAAAATAAAACTAAATCAAAATAATATACGCATGTGACTGTATATGTGTGATTGAGCATATATGTGTGTGTATGTATGTGTGTGTATATATATATATATATATATATATATATATATATATATATATATATATATAGTGGGACAGATAGATAGATAGATAGATAGATAGATAGATAGATAGATAGATAGACATATATAAATATGTATACACTAGTATGAAATAGAATGAATGCTCAACACTACATTGGTAGATAAATATTCTTTATTTGATATATACATGTATATATTTGCATATATGTTTGAATGTGTGTATACATGAGCGCATATGTATGTGTGTGTAAGTACACATGCACACACACATACATATATATATATATATATATGCACATGTATGTGTGTGTGTATCGCTCTCTCTCTCTCTCTCTCTCTATATATATATATATATATATATATATATATATACTGAAATTAACAATTTTAAACAATTGTATTGTGAGTTTATTTCAAATGTTTATCAATTTGTTTGTAAGGCTTTTTCTTTCACTTACCTTTTGTTTGAAAATATCAATTTACTCCATCAACATCTTTTAAATACGTAGGTATACGTGTTTTTTTGATATAACATACATGCATTACACACACACACCATACATTTATATATGTAATATATAATATATATATATTATTGGTGAATTGAAGAAAATGGAGCTGAACGCAGATTGAACAGAAAATCGTTTTATTTCATTCTACACGTGTTCGAAAGGCACAAAATTACCAAAATCCGATTGAATAATGGGACCATATGTGTCTTTTCTTCAGGAAGAAAAAAGGAAATCCGTTGAAAAACAAAAAAACAGAACAGAGGCGGAACAAAAAAACAAATCGAACTGTGCTCTTAAGAGCCCATGGCGAAACTGTTATCATTGTATGTTGAGAACCGGTGGCTGAAGAATTCAACGGGTCAGGCATCGGTCAATCATGTGGGTGAGGGTGTATAGATGTTCTTTGTGACCGAGAATAAAGTTCTGACTATTTAAGGAATATTGGATGTTTATGAGGGGCGATAAAAAATCTACTTAGAGACGTGTGGTGTGTGTATACTGGTCTATATATGTGTGTGTTGGCGTAGGGGTAGAAAAATTTTTTGTGTACGTGGGTGTGCGTTTGATCGTTCGGCTGTCAGTGGCTACTGCCGTGATACCCCGTTGGGTGGCGAAAGAAAAAAAAAAAAAAAAAAAATATATATATATATTATGTTTTATGTGTGTGTGTGTTCATCTAAGCCTGCCTTGTCAAGGAAACCCCCCGCTGTGAAAAAACCAAGCCCCGTTTGTCTTACAGGAGTAATTCCCCTTGCGTGGTTAATCGTAGATATCTTAAGGCGTTCAGAATTTGTTACCAAGGGCTATGGGTGCCGGTATTATTTTATAAACGCTATTTAAGGCCAGATAAGTGTAACGCCGCCAATGGGGGCATCGAAAAGCCGACTGTAAGAGCCCGTTTACCATCGGCCTCTGGCAAACAAAAATATGGAAGAGTTCGGGACACAAAGGTTGCACTGTCTTCTGCCCCTGTCAAATGGGAGGGCCACCGACAAAATTGACCATTCCAGCCTATAGCTTAAGTTCGCATTCCTTCAGTCGCCATATTAGCTTACTGAGTACAGTGGTCTGGCGCTTGTCACGTCCCAAAAAGTTGCGTAATGTTGGAGACACGCAAAGACAATCTTGAGGATGATGCCCCTACATAAGTGAAGGCATCTGAGTCCGTGTAAACCTTGCATTGGTAGACGGTCGTTTTTGATCTTGGAGTTCACCGACGTGAATCTTAATCTGCTAGGATTAGTTTCTGAAATTAGAACTGCGTTCCTGTCACTATATTCGTTCCGAGACCTGCAGCCGTTACTACTCTATTTTCCACTACGTCACTATTGACTATAGGAATAACCCTGATTCTCCACTATCTATCAGAGTGCTGTCCTTGCTACTGCCCGTGGTACTGCTATTGCGGGAAATGATGCTGGGGATGCTAATGGGGCTCTCTACCCTACTCCCATTGTTACCGTAACCACAACACCACTATTTATAAATATACCCCTAGTGGGTACTCCCTGGCTGGAGCTGAGATTATGTGTCACTGTATGCTCTCATATCATTATACTACTATAATTATTCCTAATGAGCATTAAACCGGGAGGGGAAGAGGTTGTGCCTCCGGGAAAAAAGGGATAGGGTCTTAGTAAAGTGCTATTATTAGTATGGGAGGCGCTTATCTGGGCGAGGGTTTTTTAGTGTGGGAAAGAAAGCTATCCTAACTTTATGTGAGTTAACCGTGGATAATAATTTGGAATTTCTGGGGAAGTTATTGGCGATGGCTTGTCTAAACACTAAGGTATCGGTTAAACTTTTGATTAATCTACTACAAGATTATTCATCTCTATTTAACTAATATATATTATTATATATACATTATACATGTATACATATATATATTTATATTTGCACACACATGCATATATACACTTATACATACATAAGTTATCTAATACTCTACAAGCCAGATAAAAAGTATTTATATCTTAGCTAGTAAAGTCCATCTATTATCATAATAATTATTCAAATATATTATAGTCGTATAATAGCCAGATTACCAACTGGTTTCATACCAGTGGTGGAAAGCCAGCTCTGGTAATCACCAGAAATGGTATGTGTGTCTAAGGGCTAGTATAAAAAATAAATTGGCAAGAAATCCATCACAGAAATAATTCTGGTCAAATGCAAGCAAAAAAAAAAAAAAAAGAAGGAAGAAATATTTAGTCCATTGCAGTTATGTCTCTTGGACTGAGACTAAAGAAGCTACTTTGGTATATGATGTATTTGCTTGTAGGAGAGAGGTTGAGGCAAGGGCAGGGTTGTATATCTATATTGAAACAGTGCAGGTGTACCTTAGCAAACTGGCTAATAGACAAGATATCTGAGAGGAGCAAAATATTACAACTCTAGGCTAGCATTTATGGACATTGAAAGAAAATGTTTCACATTGCAACATCAAGTGGAGGATGCTGGAAACTTTCAAAACCTTATTGTAACAGCAGCAGAAGATGAAGGCTCTGCTTGGCTGAGAAAAGAATTGTAATATGACTGACTGGATTATAAATATAGAAGGCTTGGTAAACCATCGCTATTCTTCGGCCTGTTTGGAAGTCCACTGACATCTCAACTCGAACTAAACTTCACTTATTTAGTTCAAACGTAAAATCTGCTTTTGTACGGCTCTGAAACTTGGAGAGCCACCTGCAGCAACTACAAGAAGATCCAGACCTTCATCTCCAGCAGATCCTCTATCTGAACTGGTTTGACAGAGTGCCAAACACTGACCCATGGGCTAACCAGGAGCCCATACATGTTCAGATTAGATGAAGGAAATGGAGATGGACAGGACACACACTGCGGAAAGAACCCTCAAATGTGACATGACAACCACTTGACTGGAACTCATAGGGGGAAAGGAAGCGAGGACGTCTGAAGCAGACATGGAAGCGGAGCATTTTGGACGAGCTCAGGACCACCGGCCTGACATGGGAAGCAGCCACGAAACACGCCAATGACCGCAAAACATGGAAAACAACTGTTGAGGCCCTATGCTCCAGAAGGGGCAAAGAGTATTAAGAGAGAGTATGCCACTGACTGTATTTGGAAAGGTGAAGTCAAAGTTAAGCTTGGAGGGGTTCTGGATTTAGCAGAACAAAGGGCCAGGACGATGGCGATAAGGCATTAGGAAGCATTCCGTCGGTTACGACGACGAGGGTTTCGGTTGATCCGATCAATGGAACAGCCTGCTCATGAAATTAACGTGTGAGTGGCTGAGCACTCCACAGACAAGTGTACCCTTAACGTAGTTCTCGGGGATATTCAGCGTGACACAGAGAGTGACAAGGCTGGTCCTTTGAAATACAGGTACAACAGAAACAGAAAGTAAGAGTGAGAGAAAGTTGTTGTGAAAGAGTACAGCAGGGTTCACCACCACCCCCTGCCGGAGCCTCGTGGAGCTTTTAGGTGTTTTCGCTCAATAAACACTCACAATGCCCGGTCTGGATAAGGCATATGCCCAGTGCTCTGACAAGGTTCTGCCACACAATATATAGCTATGAATGCACAAGACCATACTGTCAAAACGTAGAATGATCACAAATGGAATGCCTTTTGATCATACGACTCCTGGATAAGGACTGTCCGACCTGGGGCTAAACAACAAAGAGAGTAAGGAAATGATAGATGTAGATATAAATAATGAGAGGAAGTAACTATGGAATAAAGAAGAGAATATAAACGAACAACAATAAAGTTGATTGGATTGAAGGGGGGATGGGGTGAGGTGCATGTGGGTGTGTGGGTGTTATTTAAATGACAAAACTGCAATCTGTCAATTGCAGAAGGTTCTGGAAGATTTCTGTATTTAGAACATTCTTGAAGATAATGGGTTGGTATTGTTCATGGTGGAGATGGTGATGGAGGTGGTATTGATCTTCATAGTGGTGGTGGTGGTGGTTGTGGTGGTGGCTGGTATTGTTCTTGGTGTGTGTGTGTGGGGGGGTGATGGTGGTGATAATAATGGTGGTGATGATGGTGGTGCTGACGATGGTGGTGGCACTGGTGGTGGTGGTGGTATTGTTCTTGATGGGGGATGGTGATGGAGGTGGTTGTATTGTCTTTTAGGTAGGAGGAGACGACGATTGTGGTGGTGGTTGGTTTTGTTCTTAGTTGAAGTGGCGATGGTGACGGTGTAGGGATGGGAGGTATTGTTCATGATGGTGATGGTGGTGGGGGCGGCAGTGGTAGTATTGTTTTTGGTGGAAGGGGATGATGATGATGACGACGACGATGATGATGATGATGATTGTGGTGGCTGGTTTTGTTCTCAGTGGAAGTGGTGATAGCGTTGGTGGTGGTGGTGGTGGTGGCGGTGGTATTCCTCTTGATGGGGATGTAGATGGTGATGGAGGTGGTATTGTTCTTGATTGAGTGATGATGGTAATATCAGTGCTATAGAGAAGGCGGCGGCCGGCTGGCAGAACTGTTAGCATGCTGGGCAAAAATTCTTAGTGGTATTTCATCTGTCTTGACAATCTGTGTTCAAATTCTGCTCAGGTTGACTTTGCCTTTCATCTGTTTGGTGAACCCTAACCCTAACCCTAACCCTAACCTGGCCTTAAGCCAAAATTTGGAACTAATATTAGTGTCGTTATGAAAGTGGTGAGCTGGGAAAAATACTTAGCATCATTTTGTCCATTGTAAGTTCAAATTTCACCTAGGTTGACTTCACTCTTCATCCTTTCGGGGTCAATAAAAAAGTACCAGCTGAGCACTGGGATTGATTTAATTGACTTACCCCACCCCCAAAATTGCTGGCCTTGTGTCAAAATTTTAAAACTAATAGGCATAGGAGTGGCTGTGTGGTAAGTAGCTTGCTTACCAGTCACATGGTTCCAGGTTCAGTCCCACTGCTTGGCACCTTGGGCAAGTGTCTTCTACTATAGCCTCGGGTCGACCAAAGCCTTGTGAGTGGGTTTGGTAGACGGAAACTGAAAGAAGCCCGTCGTATATATGTATATATATATATGTGTGTGTGTGTGTGTGTGTTTGTGTGTGTGTGTTTGTGTGTGTTTGTATGTTTGTGTGTCTGTGTTTGTCCCCACCAACATCACTTGACAACTGATGCTGGTGTGTTTACTTCCCCGTAACTTCGCAGTTCGGCAAAAGAAACCGATAGAATAAGTACTAGGCTTACAAAGAATAAGTCCTGGGGTCGATTTGCTCGACCGAAGGTGATGTTCCAGCATGGCCACAGTCAAATGACTGAAACAAGTAAAAGAGTAATAGTAGTGCCATTGGGAAGATGGCAAGCTGACATAATCGTTGGCACACTGGTCAAACTGCTTAGCGGCATTTCATCTGTCTGTACATTTTGAGTTCAAATTCCACCTAGGTTTGACCTTGTTTTTCATTCTTCCAGGGTCGATAAAAAAAGTACCAGCTGAGCAGTGGGGTCGATGTAATTGACTTAACCACTTCCCACCAAAAATTGCTGACCTTGTGCCAAAATCCGAAACCATAATGAGTGGTATGGTTGGTCAGTGATATTGATTGTGGTGATGGTGATGATATAGGTATGGAGGTATTGTTCAGATGGTGAAGGTGGTATCGATGGTGGTGGCAGTGGTGGTATTGTTTTTGGTGGGAGGGGATGATGATGATGATAATGATTATGATGATGATTGTGGTGGCTGGTTTTGTTATTAGTGGATATGGTGATGGTGACAGTGAAGGTGGGGAACTATACAGTTTGAGTTCAAATTCCACCTAGGTTTGACTTTGTTTTTCATTCTTCCAGGGTCGATAAAAAAAGTACCAGCTGAGCAGCGGGGTCGATGTAATTGACTTAACTACTTCCCACCAAAAATTGCTGGCCTTGTGCCAAAATCCGAAACCATTATTAGTGGTATGGGTGGTCAGTGATATTGATATAGATGTTGTTTGTGATAATGATGACAATGATGGTGGTGGCTGTGGTGGTTGTGGTGGTGGTGGTGTATTTGGTGAGAAGGATGGTGGCATTGATGAAGGGAATGGCAATATTAATGACCATTGGTAGTAATAGCAGAGCTGATGGTGATGGTTGTGGAGGTAGTGGAGATGGTGGCGATGGTGAGGTTTGTTGTGGCAGTGACTAGGGTGATGGTGGTGGAGATGATACTTGTGGTGATGGAGTTGGTGATTATGATGGAAGCAGTAGTGATGGCCATGGCTAGGGGATTAGTGGTGGTGGTGGTGGTGGTGATTAAGTTGTAATAATATTGTAAATTTGGTGATGATGATAATGATGATGATGATAGAGGTGAGAGAGGTAGCGAGGTTGTTGGTGTTAATGATGAGGGCTTTAATTACATAATTAAAAATATACTCTGTATACATGTGGCTGTATGGCAAGAAGTTTGCTTCTCAGTCGCATGGTTTTGGGATCAGTACCACTGCACGGCACCTTAGGCAAGTGTCTTTTACTATAGCCCTAGACTGATCAAAACCCTGTGAGTGGAAACTAAAAGAAGCCTGTCATATGTGTGTGTGTGTGTGCGTGTGTGTGTGTGCGTGCGTGCGTGCGTGTGTGTTTGTGTTTGGCTCTTACCACTGCTTGACGACCATTCTTGGTTTGTTCATGTCCTTCGTCACTTAACAGTTCAGCTAAAAGTGACTCTAAAAAATAAGTACTGGGGTTGATTTGTTCAACTATACTCTTCAGGGTGGAGGCACATGGCCTAGTGGTTAGAGCAGTGGACTTGCAGTCGAAGGATCTCAGGTTTGAATCTCAGACCGGGCGATGTGTGTGTTTTATGACTGAAACACCTAAGCTCTACCTGGCTCCAGCAGAAGGTAATGGCAAACTTCTGCTGACTCTTCTGCCACAACTTTCTTTCATTCTTTCCTTCTGCATTTAGCAGCTCACCTGTGACAGTGAAACCAGGAAACCAGCCCTTATGAGCCAGGCATGGCTCAAAAACAAACAAACAAACAACAACATACACTCTAATGTGATGCTCCAGCATTGCCACTGTCCAATGACTGATACAAGTAAGGAACATAAGAAGCCAGAAGACATGTCGAACAAACATAACAACGATTTCTCAGATTTCTTTTGGAATGTAGGATCAGAGTTCAAATTAAGCTTGATCCAATTCTGTTTTTCCTTCTCAGAGGTTTTTGATAAAATAAGTGAAGAGCTTGGATTAATAAACTAACTGAATAATTCTTATAAATGTGTAATATTCTGTTCATCTTATCAACTTTTATTATTAGGGATTTAAAAGATAGGACGAAATAATAACTGTATTGTTTGTGTAGATTTCTTAGATTATATGAGTGCTCTTATTCCTTTC
>NW_021834152.1:37500-51563 GCF_006345805.1 Octopus sinensis
CCCCCACCACCCCCTCAACAACTACTACTCTTCTTTCTCTTTTTTTTTTACTTTATTACCACATATGATGAAAAGAATTTTTTTTGTTTTTTTTTGTGCCACTCCCCATACTTTAGGACTACTCAAAGACAATTGACCTGAGAGGCCATACCTGTCACTAACTGATCAGAAAGCAATTTCTGTTAGTCTTTGAAAAAGGTGGTTTTTATGTGAGATCAATATTAATACAAGCAGACAGCAGAGAGATCCATCGCACTGTGGTATGATGAACTAACTACTCGATGCCTTAACCCTTTCAATCCTAACACTCCTGAGATCCACCTTTCTTCTGGTTCTTTCATACTAAACCTCTTGAGGCTGACCTTTCTGACTCATTATCACAAAACCACATGTGATTCACTTTTCTGGTTCTACAAGAGAAAGTTGCCTGAGACCCCTTCCCCTTCTTTAGTTCTTTGAAACAAAACTTTCTGAGATTCACCCCACTGGTTCTTTGAAATGAAACTTAAGATTCATCATCATTATCATCATCATTTAATTTCCACCATCCATGCTGGCAAGGGTTGGACGATTTGACATGGAGCTGACTAGCAGAGAGCTGTCCAAACTCCATTCGTCTGTTGTGGCATGGTTTCTATGGCTGGATACCCTTCCTAATGCCAACCACTTAACAGAATGTTCTGGGTGCGTTTTACGTGCTATCGGCATTTCTCTGTGTGTTTACTTTTTTTCTTATACAAGACTTCATGGATTTGGTTAAAAAGAGACAATGAGCGATGGCTAGAAGAATATTGAACTTTATTTGATAACCAACTGATCTAGCAAGCGGGGCTTCATATCAGTGAGTGGGGCTGGTGCACACCGATGCCGTCAAGAGGTTGGCCCTGAAACGGTGCACATTCTCTCCTGATGATCCCATACACTTGCAGGTTTCTGGTATGCAGAGTTTTTGACTGGTAGCACTTGCATGTGCAAGTTGTTTGCAAGACATCAAAAGATCCAAGATCCACAACCCTGGCCCATGATACAAAACCCCGCTGAGATCTACCTCTCTGGTTCTTTGAAAAACCTGTTTTATTGAAAGTGTTCATATTTGACTAAAACCTTATAGTATGTCATCTAAGATGATTTTCTTAAGTCATAATTTAACTACCAGTGTGGTTGCCATACAGGCTCCTACCTTGCAACCCTGTCCAGCTGAGTATTCCTAATCCAGCTGGCACCATGTATGTAAATAGCATCCATGCTGGTGCTGCGTAAAACCACCCAGTACACTCTGTAAAGTGGCTGGTATTAGGAAGGGCATCCAGTTGTAGAAGTCAAGCCAAAACAGACAGGGATCCTGAACAGCCCTTCAGCTGGTTGGCTCCTGTCTAACCATCCAACCCATGCTAGCATGGAATATGAACGTTAGATAATGATGATGGTGATAATTAAACTACCAGTTTTTAGTAAAAATTATTTTACTGAATTCCTTAATCTTTTTTGATTATTGAATTGAAATACAAAATCTTCCTTCAGCTTTGTATTATCTTTAATAGTGAAAACAAGCTAAAGAAAATGGTGCATATGATATTAGCAATATGGAGTCAAACATTTACATTTATTAGATTAAATATTTAGTGCATATTTTAAAGGTTGATAAATACTATATCTTCTTTGATCAGAACAGTCTATTATTATTTTCCGTTTTTCTGTGTTAATGTTTATGTATTTTTGTTCAGAGTAAAGGAACAGTGCTCATAGTTATTGCAGGATTTCTTACACTAGTGAAGAACATTCAGTTAACCCATTAGATTAGCCCCATCTACTTCTCTGATATAAACTCAACTAAGTCTGATCTGGGATGCAATCATACAAAAATTCCTGTCTGTTTTAATGTGTTTTGGATTTAAATTAAAACCTTATGTCCTAAAGACTAGATAAATAAACAGTAGCAAAACTTAGTTAATTTACATCAAAATTATTGATTATTATTTTCAATAATACAATAATTCCTTGCAAAACATCATCATTTCCTGCCCATTTTCCATGCTGGCATGGGTTGGATTGTTTGACAGGAGCTGGCCAGCTGAGGAATTGCCTAGGTTTCGTGTCTGTTTTGGCATGGTTTTTTATGGGTGGATGCCCTTCCTAATACCAACCACTTAAGCAGCACTGGCATGGGTGTGTTTACTTGGAACTGGTATGGGTGCTTTTCATGTGGCACTAGCACCCATGAACTTGCAAGGTTAAGAATACTCAGCTGGAGAAGGATTTAAGGGACAGCCTGTATGCAAGGACAACCACACTTCTACTTAGCTTGGCATGTCTTTTCAAGCACAGCAAAATGCCAGTTGTCTCAGTGCTCTGTCATCTCCTCTATGAGTCCAAACATCTGTAAATCCCTTTTCATCAATTTGTCCCATGTCTCCTTAGGTCTTCCCCTTCCACATGTTTCCTCTACAATTAGAGGTTAGCACCTCTTGATACAGCTATCTTCATTTATATGCATCACATGACCATACCAATGGTCATGTGATGCCTCATATACTTAGTTTTTCTCTCAGATCACTTACACCCTGTTGTATATGCACTCTGACATTACCCATCCATACTGGCTTCCTTTCTTTCAAGACTTCACATATCTTCAGTAGTAACAGCCCATGCCTCACCCAAGGTGGTGCCCAAGCATGGCTGCAGTCTAATGACTGAAAGCAGTAAAAGATTAACGAGTAAAGATAAAAGATATAGGCAGTGTGCATTACAATAGAAATAGGGGCAGGAAAGCAGTAAAGTATTTCAGTGTCATCCTTTTAGTTCTGGGTTCAAATCACATCTAAATCTGTAATTCAAGTTGCTAAACTAACCAGAGGTGCCAGGGTAGAATCTGGAGAATCTCTAGATTGGCAGCATCTGCCAGACCAACCATTCTTCCATTGTCTACTACTTTCTATTCAAAGATGGCAATCTGAGTTCTTAGCTTTCAGTTGTTTATGATAACTGGATTTAGTCAACATTTTCCAAACTCACCAGTATTGGATATTATCAATCCTTCATTGGTTATTGGTTTCATAAATCAAATACCAATAATAAACAGGAGTTAATTGAACTCGTTACACGGTCTGCTTTTCTCTATCTTTTACTCTTTGTCACACCACCATTCTCTCTCTCTCTCTCTCTCTCTCTCCACAAACCAATGTGTCTCATTAAAAAATAATTTATTCTACCAAATACATACAGAAACAAGTTAGCAGAAATGGTTATTCTTATTGTTGTTATCATTGTTGATATTGCTGTCTGAGATTCTATTTTGGATATTTTGTCATTGTTCTTGTCATTGTTGTTGTTACTGCTAGTCACCCATGTTAGTGATATGTCTGATATTGCTCTTCTTCTTATACTACTACTACTACTACTCCGCTGCTGCTGCCGCTGCTGCTGATGATGATGATAATGATGACGATGATGATGGCAATGATGATGATGATGATGATACAGTTATTGTCTTTGCTTCTCGTGTTTTTTTTATATGTTGTTGCTGTTATTGCTGCATGTTGTTGTTCAAGTTGTATTATCATGTTTCTACCACAAAATACGACCACTTTTTAAAAAAGAAGGGAACACAGAATAAAATTTAAATAATAAAATTTAAATACAATTAAATAAACTACTTCAAATTAGTTTTATTTTTTTTTACATTCAACTTCCTTCATTATTTGTTATTTTTATTTTTATTTTTGTGTGTCTTAAAATTTAAAACTTGAATTTTTGATTTTATTTTGTAACTGGAAATAATTGAAGAAAAGTAAAAGAATTTCACTGTTTCTTCCAGAACCTTCCCTGTGGTCAACATCATGAGTTTAATTCACCAAACAACATTGTTTACACTGAATCTTATTTTCTTGTAAACACTTGGAGTTTTATAACCATGAAGTGTAAGTTATTTAAAGTTCCTTGATTGTAAACATCATGTTTACACAGTCTTTATATGTTGTCAACAAAGTAGAGATGTACTAGAGTGCGTATTTAATGCATTAGCATTTGAACAGGCCATACGTGGCTGAAATATTTTACCTGTTTTATGTTCAAACCAGCCAAGTCTGACCTCTCACACCTACCTTACAATGTCATTTAAAAAATAAACAATCACATCACGGTGGAAGATTTATCTATCTTTTAGTTAATTCCAGAAAACCACAACAAAGCCACAACCATCATTTCAAGAACAAAGGAATATTTTTTATGGTTTTACATGAACCAAAAGCATTGGTGAGTTAATGGGGGACAGAAAAGTCAAATAAAGGGTCACTGATTCAGAGTCTGGGAGACCTTTACATTCAACATCTAGACAGTTTTCTGTATCATTTATGTAAGGTAGGGTGTTAGGAAGAGCATCCTGCAATAGAAACCATGCCAAAGCTGACATTGGGGCCTGACACAACTTTGCAGCCATCCAACCCAAGCTATTATGGGAAACAGATGTTAAATGATGATGATGATGATAATGACAGTGATGATGATGATGACGGTTGGAAAAGGCGAGGTAGTAGCCATAACCTTTCCATTCCTCCTCACTACAGAATGAATGAGATTGATGTGACTGATATTTGGCTGGAAAAATCTGAACTAGAGGAAAATGTTTGCAAAGAGAGGTTCCAGAGGTTCCTTGTTCTTGGAGAGGAAGGATTGGATTTTCCTAGAAAGTTAGTAGTTGATGATGAGGAACAACTGCATGTATTATTACATGATTAAATAATGGTGGTGAAAGGGTAGAACCATTAGCATGCTGGGCAAAATGCTTAGTGGCGTTTTGTCTGCTTTTATGTTCTGAGTTCAAATTCTGCCGTGGCTGACTTTGCCTTTCAATAAAATAAGTACCAGTTCAATGCTGGGGTCAATGCAATCGACTGCCCTCTCCCTCAATACTTCAGGCTTTGTGCCTATATTAGAAGGGATTACTATTTGATCAAATATTTTTGTATTAAATAAGGATAGTCAAAAACTGGAGAAATGAAAAGTGAAAACATTATAACTTAGTTTTCCATTCTAGGCTCTATTAGAAGAATATATATCAACATCAAGTACTTGACTTGGTACTCGTACTTTATCGTGTGATTCCAGAATGAGTAAAGTAAATTTGATGTTGATACATTTGAATTCAAAATTTAAATTTCAATGATGAGGCATGGAATATGGGGTCAAATGTTATTCAATCTCACAATTGTAATTTCTCTAATATAAACTCTTGTTTATGTAGGTACTTTGTTTCAAAAGTAAAGCTATTTTACATTATTTCAAAAGAACTTTCTGGAATGATATGATTTTTCTTTTTTTTTTTCCTTTGATAAGAGAGGGATAAATTTTATTTTATAAGACTCAATAGCATTTCATTTTTTTAAATATCACTTCTTGCAGAACCGTCTAGAATTTAAGAAAGAGAATAAAACACACACACACACACACATACACAAGAAAAATTATATAAAACTCCTGAGGCTGAGCGGGTTCTTCATTTCTCTCTAAAAGGAAATAACTTTCACCACAGGATCTCTTTAACTTTGAAATAATTTTTGAACTTCTGAAGTTGATTTTATAAATGATGCTATTTGTGAATATGGTTGACGCTAAGAAAAAGAACAAAAAACAAAACAAAAATGGTACATGGAAGAAACTTAGTTATTTCGAATGGAAATGAATTTGCCATTTTATCATTTCTGACTATTTATTTTGTTAGCTTTATTTTATGCTTATCTTTACTATTCATGGTTTAAGAAGTGCATGTAGAGTTTCCTTTCTTGGAACAAGTATTCGGTACAACTTTGAGATCATGAATAAAGATGTTTAAAGTTAACAAAGATATTCAAGGTTAATGAACATGTTCGTAGCTAACCAGCATGTCAAGATTAACAAGAATGTTCAATACAAAAGGTGAGTAGAGCTATTTAAAGTTAACAAGGTTAACAAGAATACCGAGGGCCAAGAAGCTGTGGTTAACACCAATGTTCAAATGGCGTATAAAAACGTCAAAACAATATTTATAAGTCCTTATACTGCTGTTTACTGGCACATGGCTATGTCTATCCTAACAGGTTATTTGGCAATAATGCTCTTACAGAAATAATAATAATAATTGCTTCTAATTTAAGCACAAGGCCAACAAGTTTTGAGGAGAGTGAACAGGTGAATGAAACTGACCCCAGTACCTGGCTAGTTTTTAGCTTTATCAAAAGTGGGGTTGAAAAACTTAAGTCGACATTTCAAGCCTTCAGGATTCATAAAATAAAGTACCAATGAGTTACTAGCGTCAAATTCATGAAAGAACATTCTTCCCTCAAACCAGCTAGCCTGGTGTCAGAATTAGAAATAGCTCCTCCTCCTCCTACTCCTACTACTACTACTCAGTAGTAGTAGTTCTCTTCCTCATCTTCTGGCCATGACAACTGTTCGCAACAGTTCTACTGGACACTTTATTTCTATAACAAAAACAATAATAACAGTAATAATAATAATAATAATAATAATAATAATAATAATAATAATAATAATAATAATAATAATAATAAGAAGAAGAAGAAGAAGAAGAAGAAGAATGATGATGATGATGATAATAACGATGATGATGATGATGATGATGAGAATAATAATAATAATAATAATAATAATAATAATAATAATAATGTTATTATTGTCATTGCATTTGTCTTTTCTGAATTTATTTCAAAAACGAGAATTGCTAATATGTTCTTGAATTTATTGTTGCAGTGTTCTCTTATCATATTATGACTTTAATCCCCAAGATGGTAGTAGAATATTTTGCTAGAAAAGGATTTATATCCGTAGCTTAATTTCAATTTCTGAAACTACTGCTTGCAATTGTTTCCCTTAAGTAGTATATTCTTTGCAAAAGACATGAACGAATCCCTAACATTGTCCACTTTTCAATGAAATCTCTGCTTGGTTTTACTGTCTTGCTTCTATTTCTATATTCTATTGAAATAAAAGACATTTTTTTTAATACTTTCATCTTGTGGAACATAGTAGAACGAAAGAAAATAAATCGCGAAAAAAAAACGTTTTTGTCTCTAAAAGGAAAATAACTTTCACTACAAGTCCTTTTTAGCAATTCTAAAACTTTTTTGTTTCTATTAGCTTAAAGGCAAAGGGGTTTCTGTATGGTTGCAAAAGCTTGTTTCCCAACCATGTGGTCTTGGGTTCAATCCCTCTCTGTAATAGTTTGGGTAAGCAGCTTCTGCTATAGCAATGAGCCAACCAATTCCTTGTGAGTGGATTTGATAGAAGGAAGCTAAAACAAAGCCATCACACACACATGAATGTGTATGTGTATGTGTGTTTGTTTGTTTGTTTGTTTGTTTCTGTTTGTCCACCAGCACAGCTTAACAATTGCCATTGGTTTGTTTAACTCCTTCGTTACCAACCTGGCTGAAATTGGCTCCAGCTCTGAGTACAAATGTCTTGTTTTCATAAGTTTTGAGTTAAAATCTTCCACCAATCCTTAGTCACAATTAATGTTCCTAACATAACATAACTAAGTTATTTTACTAAATCCTTTGCTATATTTAAAATCAATTGAAAGAAACACAGAGCATCTCAACAGAAATATGATAACAAAAGGGTTAACAAATGATTAATTTAACCCTTTCAATACCAACCCGGCTGAAAATAGGCTCTGGCTCGAGTTACAATGTCTTGTTTTCATAAGTTTGGAATTAAAATCTTCCACCAAACCTTAGTCACAATTTATGTTCCTAACACTAGCTGAATGATAACTAAGTTATTTTACTAAATTCTTTGTTATATTTAAAGTAATTGAAAGAAACACAGAGCATCTCAAAATAAATACAGTAACAAAAGGGTTAAGCCTCTTGTAACTTCGAAGTTTGGCAAGTGACCCATAGAATAAGTTCCAGGCTTTAAAAGAAACTACTTTTTTTTAAAAAGAGTATGCTATCATTTGAAGGATGTGTGGCTACAATTTCTGGCAGGTTTATGCAGCCACATACAGGCTGCCAAATCTTTAGGGGTGCATCATATAGTAAAACAATAACGTGTTGTGGGACCATATGGAGCATTGCAGTAAACAGTGAGTGACTGAAGGTAAATTATTGCACTGGGACACAACAGAGTTTCTCACTTGTGACTTATTTGATAACATTTGATAAACTATTTGTTTTTATTATGTTATAAAATAAGCCACAGAGTGCTTTGATGGTTACAACACAAAAGTCACTCTTTACTCTCTTTTACTCTTTTACTCGTTTCACTCATTTGACTGCAGCCATGCTGGAGCACTGCCTTAATCGAGCAAATCGACCCCAGGACTTATTCTTTGGAGGCCTAGAACTTATTCTATCAGTCTCTTTTGCCGAACTGCTAAGTTACGGGGAAGTAAACACACCAACATCGGTTGTCAAGCGATGTTGGGGGGACAAACACAGACACACAAACATATACACACACATACATACCGATGTTGGGGGGACAAACACAGACACACAAACATATACACACACATACATACATACATATATATATATATATTTATATATATACAATGGGCTTCTTTCAGTTTCAGTCTACCAAATCCACTCACAAGGCTTTGGTCAGCCTGAGGATATAGTAGAAGACACCTGCCCAAGGTGCCACGCAGTAGGAATGAACCCAGAACCATGTGGTTGGTAAGCAAGCTACTTACCACAATGCCACTCACTGTTCACAAAATCTCAAGAATATTTCTTCAAGGAAAGTATGAAATATTAATATATGGATTTTGGGAAAATAGTTTTTAAAAAATTTTTTAAAATCTATGTACTTAAAAAAAAGGTCATAGAAGTCTTTTGAAATGTGAAAATGAGAAGTAATGATAAAAACCTGGGGAAGCTATTGACTGAGAGATATGTAACAAACACTTACCCTTGGTCTTTTAATGAATTACAATGAAGACAAAGCAAAATGAGTGGGTTTTCAGACTTACCTAAAATTAGAAGAAAAAAGAAACAAACGTAAAAATATTTCATAACACATTAAGAAATAATTTCTTAAATCAACATAAAATTCTGAAAGAGGTTAAGAGCTAAGTGTTTTTTTTTACCTAATGGGTAATTGTTGTAATAATTGGAATAAAATAACTAATATTATAACTTCGAGCATGGAACAAAATCCCAGAGAATCTTATAGAACAAGAAAAACCTCACAAACTGTCAAGCTTGAGATGCAGTTTCTATTCTAGGTTGAAACAGTTTCCTTTTAACTCAGTTACTTATTTATTCCATTGTGGAAAGCCATTGTTGGGACTTTGGACCTTCTGTTAAAATTAGAGCTTATTTTTCTTAATCAAAAAAACTTAAAATCTACTATTTAGTTATGGTCATATTTAACATTTAGTGAAATTATTAATTAGCATGTAATCAACCACCTTTGGTGCAGTCACCTAGCCAAACATACCTATATTTGAGACACTGTATCATGGGTGGTAAGGGTACTATTTGTTCATAAGTAAAATTTCCCCTACATTCAAATTTGAAATTGCCCATTGAGGAAATTTCTAAAATCCCAAATAAGAAATGAAGAAGGGTTTAATATTTAATACAAGTTTCATATCTATGAATTTGTAACATTAAAAATTTAATATTTTCCTCAGAACAGATTCCACACCTGCAACAAGTTCTTACAGGTTCTAAAGATGTTCATCATAATTTCTCTACATCAGCAATGGGTAGCCTGTGAACCACAAGACTTTCTAAATGGTATGCCTAATGAAGAATCACTCCGAACTTTTTAGTCGTGAGGCCCACCTGATAATGAGTCATGCCTTATGCAGCCTGCTTCTTGAAGAAGGTTATCCATGCCTGCTCTACTTAATTGCATGACTCAGTAGAAACAGCAGTCAAATCTTTCTCTATCAGATTAGACAGGGGACTTAGGAAAAAGAATTGATTATAGATGGTGGTACTAAAATAATTTTCTGCAGAGGGGAAAGGCATAAAGATATGAAGTACTGAGTAGAAATTAACAAATAAAAGCAATACAATAAATTTACTGGAAATTCATAAACATTAAATAATTAACAATAGCAATTAGTACTTTGAAGACAACAACAGTAACAAAAATGCCCACCCCCTTGAAATATTTTTCACATAATTTAATGGAATTATAATTAACTGTTAATAAATGATGCTAAAAAAATTGCAGTTCTCAATAAAAAAATAAAACATTAAAATTTGATAAATTTCAGTGCATATATAAAATTTGAGTAATTGGCTTAATTAAACTAACAAATTACATGAACATAAAAAGCACCAACTGATTGTGGCCGTTGCGAGCCTCCTCTGGACCTCGTGCTGTGGCATGTAAAAAAAAAAACACCCACTACACTCATTGAGTGGTTGGCGTTAGGAAGGGCATCCCGCTGTAGAAACACTACCAGATCATACTGGAGCTTGGTGCAGCCTCCTCGCTTCCCAGACCCCGGTTGAACCATCCAACCCATGCTAGCATGGAAAATGGCTGTTAAACGACGACGATGATGATGATGATGATATATATATATATAATATATATATATATATATAGTGGAGGTGCAATGGCTTAATGGTTAGGGCAGCAGACTCGCAGTCATAAGGTCATGGTTTTGATTACCAGACTGAGTATTGTGAGTGTTTATTGAGCGAAAACACCTAAGGCTCCATGAGGCTCTGGCAGGGGATGGTGGCAAACCCTGCTATACTCTTTCACCACAACTTTCTCTCACTCTTACTTCCTGTTTCTCATGTACCTGTATTTCAAAGGGCCAGCCTTCTCACATACAGTGTCATGCCGAATCTCCCAAAGAACTATGTTAAGGGTACACATGTCTGTGGAGTGCTCAGCCACTTGCACGTTAATTTTACAGGCAGGCTGTTCTGTTGATCGCATCACCTGGAACCCTCACCATCATAACCGACAGAGTGCCACGACATATATATATATATATATATATAAATTAGAAAAAGAACACCTTTTATTAATTCAACAATGAAAAAATTAAATTATACCATACAGAAAAAATTTATCCTATAGTAAAAATTAAATATAAGATAAAAACATATACCAATGATTAAGTAATGTGCAAAATAATAAATAAAACGTATATATTTGGTAAAATGACTACACGTGTTTCGTGGCTATATTTAAGAAATGACAATAGTAAAATCAATTCAATATAAATATAGCCACTCTTTGATATATATATATATATACATATATATATATACATATATATACATATATATATATATGTGGAGGCACGTGGCTAGGGTGTCAGCATCATGATCGTAAGATTGTGATTTTGATTCCTGAACTGGGCTACGCATTATGTTCTTGAGCAAAATGCTTCATTTCACATTGCTCCAGTCCACTCACCTGGCAAAAATGAGTAACGCTGCGATGGGCTGGCGTCCCATCCAGTTGGGGAACACATACGCCATAGAAACAGGGAAACTGGGCCCATGAGCTGGCTAGGCTTTAAAAGGGCACATTTATTTTTATATATATATATATATATATATATATCAAATGTATCTTTGCTGAAGATAGCAGGTTGTGATTTGAGGGAGATTTTGTTGCTATTTCAATTTTTATTTGCTGATTATGATTGTTAGTTTTGGTGCTGTTGTTAGTAGTAGTGTTAGTATCGGTGGTATTTGACGAGCAAGTAGCGGTGGCAGGTTCTTTTCGCTGGTGGACGTTATATGAACAGCCAACATCAGAGTTACTGTTATTGCTGTTGATGTCATCTCATACGACGACAGCATTCATGCTTTCCACATTGACTAGCCTGTGTTATTGTTGTTGATGTTGTTAATATTGCAATGCTTCTTTTCCAATAATACAATTGATTTTTGTTATTGCTCTTGCAGTTGTTTTTTTTGTTTTTTTTCACATTGCATGTAGTTTTAATTGCGCTAATTTTTCTCAATAATTTATTTATTCTGTCTCTGTCTCGTTCACATATTGCTTTTTGTTGTTGTTGTTGTTGTCGTCCAACTATTAATCGAAGCCTTTTTTATTGTTACTCTAACTTTTGTCAAGATCAGACGATAGCAATAATGACGATGATGATGATGATGATGATGAATATGATCGTAATAATGATCATAATCGTCATCATCATCGTCATCATCATCATCATAATTGTTACTATGATCAACCCGCATCTTCAGAGAGAAAAAAGAGAGAGAGATGGAAAGAAACGTGCCAGAAGGTATTATTGCTGTCACAACAATCTATCAGTGATCAATAAATCAATAATACTTTCTTTATCTCCCCCCACCCCCACTTCATTCCCGCTCCTCCTCCTCCTCCACTCCACTGACCAACCAATTCGATACACTTCCTCGCTGCCCCATCCTATCACCACCTATGATCAATTCCTTTTCCTAAGAGACATTAAGGTCACTGGAACAGGAAGGAAAGAAGAGCCAACAAAGGGCGTGGCACGGTCCACCCCCCCCTCAGCTTTAGATTGTCGTAGTTTTACTTCCATCTTTTGCATCTTTGTCTTCAAGTGGTTGCTGTTATTATTGTTGTTGTTGTTGTTGCTGCTGCTGCTGCTATTTTGCTATTATCATTTCTGGATTTTTCCTATATATATATACGAAGGATGAGCAAATGAGCTAATTCAGCTGTTGTTGTTGTTGTTGTTGTTGTTGCTGTTGTACTTTTACATGTACCAAATTGAATAGGTTCGTATAATCCTTCCTTTATCATCATGCTTACACCATACAGCACCAGCAAAAGCAAGATAAAGACAAGCGCAGGAGTGGCTGTGTGGTAAGTAGCTTACTTACGAAACCATATGGTTTCAGGTTCATTCCCACTGTGTGGCACCTTGGGCAATTGTCTTCTTCTATAGCCTCGGGCCGACCAAAGCCTTGTGAGTGGATTTGGTAGACAGAAACTGAAAGAAGCCCGTCGTATATATGTATATATATATATATGTATGTGTGTTGTGTGTGTGTGTGTATGCTTTGTGTCTGTGTTTGTCCTCCCAACATCGCTTGTCAACCGATGCTGGTGTGTTTACATCCCCGTAACTTAGCAGTTCGGCAAAAGAGACCGATAGAGTAAGTACTAGGCTTCAAAAGAATAAGTCCTGGGGTTGATTTGCTCAACTAAAGGCCGTGCTCCAGCATGGCCACAGTCAAATGACTGAAACAAGTAAAGGAGTACAAGCGTATATAAATGAACATGCATATGATTTATCTATCTATCTGTCTGTCTCTACTCTCTGCCATTAGAGACTGATGAGTTGTCTATAAAGGTAAGCACTTTATGGATGTGAAACCATTGGTCAATCTATGACTGGACATATATTTAACTGCATTATAAATATATTCCTAATACTGTTCTATATTTAAGAGATGAGGAATTATGTACATTATTTACATTATTCACATTTGACAGATATTTGTCCTCATCTTATTTGTTGTTAACACAACGTTTCAGCTGATATACCCACCAGCCTTCATCAGGTGTCTTGGGGAAATTTCAAACCTGGATTCTCATTCCTAAGGTATTTTTCAATGTTATTATAATTATTATTATTATTATTATTATTATTGTTATTATTATTATTTTATTATTATTATTATTGTTATTATTATTATTATTATTATTTTATTATTATTATCATTATTTATTATTATTCAGGTCACTGCCTGGAATCAAACTCGGAATCTTGGGGTTAGTAGCCTGCGCTCTTAACCACTATGCCATATGCCTGATGAAGGCTGGAGGGTATATCAGATAAATATCCGTCAAATGTAAATAATGTAAATAAATACATTCCTGTTCTACGCTTTAGAGTGTTTCTTTTTCGGATATATGATCCACTAATGATATATATATATATATATAAGTAGAAACATTATTATTTCTAAATCTCTCAAAGAGAGATATTCAGGAACAGTTCTTTGAAGTAAAGTCTATTTGCCAACAGGAATCCCTGTTTGAAAATATAAGAACGCAGATATTGTGTCATATAGCCAAGTGAGAACGATGTTTCCTGGGGCTAAACAACAGTA
>NW_021834153.1:0-2500 GCF_006345805.1 Octopus sinensis
ATATATTGATAACTATAGCGCGAAGGCAGCATAAAAAAAAAACAACCCTTCCTCAATTGTTGGCAAATTTACCTACTCCTTATTGCGGGCAGTGGAACAAGATACGTCTTCATCAAAGCAATTGCTCCCCCAAAGCAAATTAAATAAAATTTGAGATCCGTGGAACGTCAAAGCTGCTAACAAAAGCAGGACAGTGAAAACATTGGGTGAGTAGTAGGTTAATGTAGATGGGATATTTCGGTTTCTAACAAATAGCTGAAGAATATTTGTATGGGATTCGTCTATGATTAGAAGGAAGACTTTAGTCGAATAGCTGCTCAGGAATTAATATATTGTAGCATATGTTTCATAATAAACCTAGTGCATTTCAAACGGTTTTTATTCCAACAAATTGCTGTCTATGGAACTAAGGGAACAGGCTTTTATTGCTACATATTAGTCTATGCAGTTTGCAGTCTACATCGGATCATCTATTTGATACAACCTGCTTATATCACTTCAGTAGGTGTCTTTTCCACTTTAAAAAGAAGCAAAGCGTGCACCGTGTGGGCAGTCATACGTTCCCCACAGGCCTCATTACTCATTATGCGAAAAATTTAAGAGTCTAAAAGCATCTCTGGAACATAAGTAATGTAAGTTCCAAGTGTGGAGAAACTCACTTGTGTGTGTGTAAACCAGCAGACGTTATGCGGGTTTACATACACACACACATCCACAGATATATATACATGTACATAAGCTAAGAGCACTAGATTCCTTGGAAAAAAGCAACGAATGCATACGAAACAAGGACGGAAAAACAGACGATGTTACACAAATATAAATACAAAATACAATAATAAGGCTTTATTTCCATACACGCCGGCTGAATTCAATTCGTTCCCAGTCGAAAGACGCCTGTTGTTATGTCCTGTTATCAGTATTATAATTGTTTTTTATTGTATTTTGTATTGATATTCGTGTAGCATCTGTTTTTCTGTCTTTGTTTCGTATAAATTCGTTGCTTTTTTTCCAAGGAATCTAAAGCTCTTAGCTTAGTTTTTACCTTGGGGCTTGCCAGATTAGAGCAATCTCAAGATTAATCAGGCGAAATTGCGAGGATCGTCCGATTCTTGACTGAAGATAAAAGGCTTCGAATGACCCGTCCGGTTTTTTTGGTACCGTCTATCTGGGTGTATTGTTGACCCCTTTTGCATCACCTAGTTGTCCGGATGTTTTGCGTTCTTGTTCCATTTTCTATTTTATTTCATATATATATATAGTAGTTGAATGAATTATCCTATTATGGATAATTCGGTTAACCGATACCCAGGTTGCAAATTCACGTCAGAAAACACGGTTGAAGTTACTTGCCAAGGGCAGAGACCACGTGCTTTCGTGTGGAAATTTGTGTGTTTTTTTACTATAAATAAATGAAAGAATGGAGTTGAACGACGATTTAACAAAATTCCTTTATTCTTGACATATATTTCGAAGACTGCATATTCCTAATTCCGAAGGAATAAAGGGTGCATTATGCCGCCTTCTCATCAGGAAAGACAAGGAACTATGGACTCCGTGTGGGCAGTCATCTAAATTTTTTTTCGTCATGATGCTGACATAAGTTCCTGTCTTTCCTGATGAGAAGGCGGCATAATGCACCCTTTATTCCTTCGGAATTAGGAATATGCAGTCTTCGAAACATATGTCGAGAATAAAGGAATTTTGTTAAATCGTCGTTCAACTCCATTCTTTCATTTATATATATATATATATATATATATATATGTGTGTGTGTGTGTGTGTGTCTGTATGTATGCGTATGTCTTAGTCTTTGTGCTTTTTTTTTTCACTTCCATCGCTTGATAAGCGGTTTTGTTTTGTTTCTGGTCTTATAACTTAGCGGTTCGACAAGGGACAGGTTTACAACACAATCACTGAGGCCGAATTGATCAACTGAACCCGTCAAGGCGATGCCCCAGCATGACCACTGTAAAAATAATACACACATACACACACACATACACGCATAAACACACACATGCACAAACATATTCAAACTCATGCTCACACATTCAAATATATTTGCGGGAGTATATATATGTGTACATGCGTGTATATATATATACATATATACATGTACAAATGCGTATATATATGTGTCTGTGCGAATGTATGCGTTTCTCTGTTACGCACTATTAACTATTACACATATCTAAACGCTAATTCATGGTGGAAAGATAACAGGACGACTAAGGTTAATTCTTGTTGACAATATCGAATGAAAATGTGATAACTGACAATGTTAATAGAAGCTTCAACCTGTCAGAATTTGCGTAATAATAAATAGTATTGTTGGCTGGTTAGATGGCCGGTCGGCTTGTCAGCTGGTTGGTTGGTTGGTTTCTTGGCTGGTTGTTTAGGTGGATGGATGGATGGATGGTGGAGCTTAACAGGTAGAATTAGAAATGAAGACCAAGACCATCGATATATACAATATATATAATATAATATATATATA
>NW_021834153.1:7500-25000 GCF_006345805.1 Octopus sinensis
CACAAATCACCCGGTCTCCGGTCTGAGATTCGAACCCGCGATTCATTGACTGCGAATCCGCTGCTCTAACCACTAGGCCATGTGCCTCCGCAATTCTGTCGGTTTAGTGGTAACATATCCTCGATCAAAGGCAGCGAGCAGGCAGAAACGCTAGCACGCCGGGCGAAATACTTAGCGGTCTTTCGTCTGTCATTGCATTCTGAGTTCAAATTCCGCCGAGATCGACTTTGCATTTCATCCTTTCGGGCTCGATAAATTAAGTGCCTATTACGCACTGGGGTCGATGTAATCGACTTAATCCCTTTGTCTGTCCTTGTTTGTTTCCTCTATGTTTAGCCCCTTGTGAGCAATAAATAAATAAGAAAGGTTAGCACGCTTAGCGGTATTTTGTCTTACGCTCTGAGTTCAAATTCCGGCGAGGTCGTCTTTGCCTTTCATCTTTTCGGGGTCGATAAATTAAGTACTAGTTTCATACTGCAGCCAATCTAATCGAATGGCCCCCCTCCCCCCAAAATTTTGGCCCTTGTGTCTACTTATTTTATCTCTAACACTCTCACTGCAAAATAAATATTATGGTTATTCCGGTAATGGAATTACATATCTACGAAAAACTTAATTTAAAATTTTTCACAGATCACGTTGTCTGAATAAGCTTGACATGTCTCAACAAAAACAGTTTCAAACGTGACATTTCTCGGCAAAGCATGATATACACTCTAAAACACATCTCTCGTTTAGAATAATGAAATTTTGAGTTGATATAAGGATGTGGCTGCTTTCTGTAATAAACAGGTTAATAGACATGATCAATTTTCATATATATGAGTAAAATATTTTATGCGATGAAGACGTTGTGCTATTCAAATAATATTTATACTTATGTAAATGCAAATGTTTCGGATAATGAAAATTATGGAAATACATATTTGTATTAAAACGGTCATTTCCGCCTTCACACGCAACAATTATTTCGTCCGACCAACAACGACTTAAAGAACAAAATTACCGATATGGTAAGTCACTAAAACGATAGATAGATCTATAGACAAACAGATAGACAAACAGGCAAGCAGACAGATATATATAGATAGATAGATAGATAGATAGATAGATAGATAGATAGATAGATAGATAGATAGATAGATAGATAGATAGATAGATAGATAGATAGATAGATAGATATGCTTCTTTATTAGCCACACAGGGCTGCACACAGGCGGGACAGATTACAAAGTAGAGCTTTTCTTTTGGGGGAGAAAAAAAGTGGGGTAGGTTTTTGATCAAAAGGGATCGTAAAAGGGAAAGAAAAAAAGAAAAAATAAAGGAAAAGAAAAAACGATCAAAAGGGATCGTGTATCACAGAAATGTCATGATGTAAAGTGTAAAGGGGGAAGCAGATAAGGTTTATCCGTGGAAAGAAAAGCCTACTGAAAAGACCACGATAACCTCAGTCAATAATGTTACATGTTACCACATTTGTTTGCAAGTAGGTAACCCTCTGTATTAAATGTTTCCGGATTCATAGGATTATGATCAAGGTGGCTTCGTCATCCATACATGCCATTCTTGCTACATTCACGCAATCTTTTTCGGAAACATTCGCTAGACAAGACTTGCCTCTCTACTCTCACTTTCCTTTTCAAGTGATACTTAAAGAAGTTGATGAGAGATTGACCAGAGAGGAAAGTGTTTGTCTCCAATAGATAGACAGACAGGTAGTTAGATAGATAGATAGATAGATAGATAGATAGATAGATAGATAGATAGATAGATAGATAGATAGATAGATAGATAGATAGGTAGTTAGATAGATAGATAGATAGATAGATAGATAGATAGATAGATAGATAGATAGATAGATAGATAGATAGATAGATAGATAGATAGATAGATAGATATGCATACACAACCAGCCAGACAGACAGACCGACGCTGGCAGCCACAAATTTTGATGAAAACACGCAGCACTTTTCATAATATTTTCTGATCGAATGGCATATTAAATGCGTTTATGCGTCATGGAATAAACACAGATTTGAATAACACTGAATCTAAATATGCGAATGATCGTCTCAAATATGGCAATCCCATCGACGAGTTGCTGTTAGAATTGCCGAAAAGCAATTTGGTATCGTATGATTGGTTATTTGTCCTTCATTATTTCGACAGCTTCCCGACACCTACCTATTTCTTGTTCTCTTTTCGTAGATCCCAACCTTTTAGTCTTAACTCTGCCCAACCTTCATAATAAACGCCAGCGAGCGTGATTAACGATATTTAGTGTCACAAAAGTAATAACAGATAAACAAGCTATAGGCGCAGGAGTGGCTGTGTGGTTAAGTAGCTTGCTAACCAGCCACATGGTTCCGGATTCAGTCCCACTGCGTGGCATCTTGGGCAAGTGTCTTCTGCTATAGCCCCGGGCCGACCAATGCCTTGTGAGTGGATTTGGTAGACGGAAACTGAAAGAAGCCCGTCGTATATATGTATATATATATATATATGTGTGTGTCTGTGTTTGTGTGTCTGTGTTTGTCTCCCTAGCATTGCTTGACAACTGATAATGGTGTGTTTACGTCCCCGTAACTTAGCGGTTCGGCAAAGGAGACCGATAGAATAAGTACTGGGCTTACAAAGAATAAGTTCCGGGGTCGATTTGCTCGACTAAAGGCGGTGCTCCAGCATGGCCACAGTCAAATGACTGAAGCAAGTAAAAGAGTAAAAGAGTAAAGCTGGTGTTGTTGTTCCTAGTGGTGGTAGTGGTTGCGGTGGTTTTGGGGGTCGGCGTTGTTATTGTTGCTATTATTAGTGGTGGCGATGGTGGTGTCGGTGGGGGGCTTGTAGTGGCGGTGTTGGTATTGTTGCTGCTATTAGTGGTGACGGTGGTGGTGGTGTCGGTGGCCGTCGTCGTCGTTGTGGTCGTGATGCTGATGTTGGTCGTCGTGGTGATGGTTGTGGTCCTGGTTGGGTTGTAGTGGTCGTTGAGTTGGTAATGATAGTGTTGTTGTAGTTGGTGGTGGTAATGGTTGTGTTGGTGGAGATGGTGTCAGTGCTGGTGGTGGTAGTTGTGGCGGTGGTGTAGGTAATGTGGGCGATGAAATAGCGGAAGGTTATGGAGGATTTTTCTTGCATACTTGTACTTTCCCTTTTTATCTTTTTTTTTGTTAATTTTTTATCCCGTTAGATGTTTAAGCATTTATATCGTCGAACGTATATAATGAATGGCTGAGTACTCCAAAGTTTTACGTAATACTTAAGCAGAATCTGCGTGTTCCAGTAAAAAACAAAAAGTAATTTTGAACACTAGATATAATCCATTCGACCCCCTTTCCTCACAATGTCCTTGCTTCTACACACTCACTTTCAAAAGATTTGAACCCTAGACATTTACTCTTTTACTCTTTTACTAGTTTCAGTCATTTGACTGCGGCCATGATGAAGCACCGCCTCTAGTCGAGCAAATCGACTCCAGGACCTATTCTTTGTAAGCCTAGTACTTATTCCATCGGTCTCTTTTGCCGAACCGCTAAGTTACGGGGACATAAACACACCAGCATCAGTTGTCAAGCGATGTTGGGGGAACAAACACACACACACACACACGACGGGCTTCTTTCCGTTTCCGTCTACCAAATCCACTCACAAGGCTTTGGTCGGCCCGAGGCTTTAGTAGAAGACACTTGGCCAAGGTGCCACGCAGTGGGACTGAACCCGGAATCATGTGGTTCGTAAGCAATCTACTTACCATACAGCCACTCCTGTAAAAAAAATATAAGAAACTTACTGAAGACGCTACACCGTTCGATCAAACTAAATTCCTCGTGATTCTCAGTCGAACCTTTTAAATATTTATCCATATTACATCCAACGAAACCGGAGTAGATTTTAATATTTTGATAGTACTGTGTAGCTAAGATACATAAGCTAGTTTATGCAGAATTCTGCATCATAAATATACCCCAAACACCGCCACTAATTGCATAAAGATTGAGCAATATATTTGCAAATGTTTGGTGTCGACAAATTCTGTAAATGTAATAATATATCATTCTTATTAATTGCTTCTCTCTTTGTCTTAATTCTAAAGCACATGTTGTTGTTAAAACAGAAAGGAAGGACCTAGAGGCGCCGCCAATGTACTATGAGCTCACCAAGAAGTGATTATTGTCGATAGTGACAAAGTAATGCTATTTAGAAGGAAACGAATCTTTGCAAATAAGCTTAACTTCAACGCCATCTTGGTTCAGTCGTGATCCACACTTTACCGAAAACAAGGGTATATATGAGTACGCCATGTAAATACATATGCATGTATATATATATGCATGTACATATATACATATATATACATATATGAATATGTATATATACATATATACATGCATATATAGTATATACAACTATTATAAACGCATATATACACAAATATATATATGTGTGTTTTATATATTTACATATATACATTTACACATATATATACATATATGAATATGTATATATATATATACATACAAGCATCAAGTGTATATAACTATATATGCATATATGAGCGCAGATATACAAAAATATATATATGTATGTATATATATATGTAAATATATATATATAGAGAGAGAGAGACATATATACGGACATATATATTCACATGCATATATGCACACTTAAATTCATGAATACAAATATGTATACATATATGTGTGTGCGCGTATGCGTGTTGCATGTGCGCGCATGCATGTGTGTGTGTGTGTGTGTGTGTGTTTTGTAATGAGCAAGTGACGTTGGTAAACGGAACATCGTTCACACAAACAACATTCTGGAATGATTGAGCAATTCTGTCGAGATAGAAAACGGCATGTTGGCATCTAATCATACTTTGCTCTTCGAAATTCTTTAACTAATTTCGTATTTCGTATTAAGTTAGAAGACAAGTTTGCCAATTATCACAGAAGCGATGTGAGATCATCCGTTTTGCGATCCATATTTACTACACGAAGGTTCGATGCCATTCTGTAGAGATAATGAGATTATTGTAGACTGAATTACTGGTTAAACATAAAGACGTGTTGATCAGTTAAGTTTTATAAGTGATGGCATATCATCTACATTACGAATGGATGACGGGGCCACAATGAAGTCTTCAGATATGCTAGAAAAAACACCTTCATCTCCATCAAATTGCACACAGATTTAAGGCTGTCATTCGGCAGAATCGCTACCGCACCGGAAAACTTCTTAGCGACATTTATTCCGACTTTCCTCTCTGAGCTCAAATGCTGCCGCGATCGACTTCGCCTTACGTACTTTTGGGTGGATAGAACAAGTACCAGCTAAACACTGAGGTCGGTGTAATTGGTTTATACCCACCTCCGGAATTGCTGGCCTTTTGCCAAAATTTGAAAATCAAATCACACCTTAATTCTTTAATTTTTAATGATACATCGGACACATTGGATAGTGCATTCTAAGGTAGACAATGTGTAAGTCAAATCAAGTTTTCTATAATTAATATGGTTAATAATAATAATAAGATGTTTTATAATAATTACATGATAATTATATGATAATGAGATGCTTTATAATAATTATATAATAATTATATAATAATTAAATAATAATAAGATGTTTTATATAATAATGCGCGATCGGAAAAAGGGTTGACAGTATTGTTAGAACACCGGAAAATTTTTTTAAAAACGATGCGTTTTTGTAATCGTTACAGCATCTGCAAAATATTTTGCGGGTTTTCGTTGTGCTCTTCACGTTCTCTGTTCAAGATCCGCTGAGGTCAACTTCGCCTGTCATCCTTCCAGAATCGATAAAGTACCACTCGAGTGCTTTCGATGGTTTCAACTTAAAAATTACTCCCCGTTTGTGGAAATTGCTGCCCTTTCGCCTAAATTAGAAACAATTGTAAGTATAATCGATTAAGGATCGAAGAACGGCTAAAAATAATCAGGGAAACGTTATTTATAAAAAGTAGTAAACACGGGCGGTCGTCGCACTTGTTAGCAATAGGGACCAACTGTTTCCTCACCCACCTTCAACACAAGGAAAAAATATTGGATGGTCATGATTGGAATGTCAGTCTACTTAGGTAGGCGAGATCGGCGGTAAACAGCAACATTGAGGGAATAATTAATAAATATAGGAAGTGTGTAATGATATCAAAAAAGTGAAGCTGTCACCATAAATGATACAGCGTCCTTCACTTTGATTTGATCCCATGGTACCAAACGTTAAGCAGGTATCTTAGGCTAAAATCTCTGTCCGTAACTTGCTTACCAACCACATAGTTCCGGGTTCAGTCCCACTGCGTGGCACCTTGGGCAAGTGTCTTCTACTATAGCCTCGGGCCGACCAAAGCTTTATGAATGGATTTAGTAGACGGAAACTGAAAGAAGCCCGTCGTATATATGTATATATATATATATGTATGTGTGTCTGTGTTTGTATGTCTGTGTTTGCCCCCCTAGCATTGCTTGACAACCGATGCTGGTGTGTTTACGTCCCCGTCACTTAGCGGTTCGGCAAAAGAGACCGATAGAATAAGTACTGGGCTTACAAAGAATAAGTCCCGGGGTCGAGTTGCTCGACTAAAGGCGGCGCTCCAGCATGGCCGCAGTCAAATGACTGAAACAAGTAAAAGAGTTAAAGAGTATTATGAATGAAAGTGGATCAATGCAAACGGCATAAAATCCCGTTAGGTGGACCGTAACTTTTCTCAATTTAATCACCAGTCGGTTTAACCTCATCACCTATCACCTGTATACCCACAGCGGTGTTCACTTCGTTGCAAGCATTTGTGTCAAATGTTTTGGAAATAGTTACTCACTCCCTTGCGTCGATCAATCTGCAAGCGGCCAAGGGAACTGCAATTCTGGGACTAAAGTATGTAAAATGTAAAAAAAGACTTCTGCTAAATTGTAGCAAATTCTGCAGAACATGAGAAATGTTTACCAACTCACAAATCTTGGGTTCATATCTTCATCATATGTGGAACAATTTAGTTTGTCTAACATATTTGAAAAATACAGTAAACATTGACCATTTATTGTTGTTATTGTTGCTGTTGCTGTTTGTTTGTTGAGCGAAGCGGTCTTCGTCCCAGACCTCGCAAGATCGCGCCTCAGGATTGTCTGTAGTGGGAGAAGTCCGAAACGTGGTCCTTTGCTATTCGTAAGACCCGCAGAAGAGAAGGCAGGTCAACCACCCGACACCGAGAGCATCGACAGATGGATGAATGCGCATCCAGGCTCAGCGGTTGCGTAGGAAGTCGGGGACAAGAAACAGGAAGAAAGAGTGAGAGAAAGTTGGAGCGAAAGAGTACAACAGGGTTCGCCACCATCCCTTGCCGAAGCCTCGTGGAGCTTTGGGTGTTTTCGCTCAATAATCACACACAACGCCCGGTGTGGGAATCGAAACCGCGATCCTCCGACCGCGAGTTCACTGCCCTAATCACTGGGTCATTGCGCCTCCACTGCTGTTGTTGTTGTTGCTTTTAGCGCTCAGCTGCTTCAGTTCTCATTCTGGTTTTCTTGCTGTTAATGTCGTCATCAACACTGAACCAGATCGAACCACAATGGAATCACCTCTTGCTTATGACATCCCAAATGCGATGACATATTTCTTTCTTTTTAGTCTCAGTGAATCTAAACCTACAATAAAATATTCCATTCTTTAAACCGGTAAGGTGTTAAATCTAGGAAGATTTAGCTGCTGTTTCTAGTCGGTTACTCAACTGCCTAGATACTAAAGTTATTGGCTCACTTTATTAAAACCAAAACCGTCTGGGATAAACGACAAATTAACGATTAACGAGAATCCTCTGTCGCTGTATAAAACCAGTTACATTGCAAATTGTCTCTCATGCGAGTTTACGACAAAACAGATTTTTGTTCAGGACTGATTATTGATAAATTATATTGGAGGCTAAAATGGAAAAGACTCGTGGATAATGTAGTCCTGGAAACATTGGATGTTGATACAGAAATGATGCATCGATTAAAGTAATCCAACATACGCCATGTGATCACAAAGAAAGAGCACTTCAGACGAGGTAGCCGTAGACACATTGTCTCGTAGTATAGAAAAGATACATTGGAATGTAGTCCGAGATAAAATGTGAATAATACAGAACAATCGCTTCGGATACCGTACATGGAATCTTAATATGGAACGTATACATTGAATAACGTAGTCCTAGATACACCATGTTCGAATGAAGAAATTGTACATCGGAAAATATACTCCAAGATGTATTTGTCTTAATGAAGAAAGTGCATTTCAGATAACGTTACTCTAGTTTCATTGTTTTTGTTTTTTGTTTTTAATGTAGAATGAATATATTGATAAGGGTAGCACATTTCGGATAATGTAGTCCTAGGTAGATTGTGTCATAACATAGAAAGGACTCACTATATATGTAGTCCTACATACGCTTTGTTTTAATAAAGACAGAACTTTCGATAATGTAGTCCAAGACACATGTGTTAGTTAACGTAGTCCTAGATACTCCTTGCCTTAGAAATAAATGGGTATACGGGTAGATGTAATCCTATCTACCCAATGTCTTGACGAATAAACACCAGAGCTGATATACTGTGGACACATAACATATAATATGTATTATTCTTTCACTTGTTTCAGTCATTTTTACTGTGGTCATGCTGGAGCACCGCCGTAAATGTGTGTATATGTGTGTGTATGTGTGTGTATATATACGTGTGTATATGTGTATATGTATGTACATATGTGTGTATATATTCGTGTATATATATATATATATATGTGTGTGAGGAATTGATTACAAGCAGAATTGGGAATATAGAAGACTTTGGTTAAGCATCACTTGCATTCCGGAAAAAAATACGTTGAAGACAGCAAATATAGATATATATATATGTGTATGTGTGTGTGTGTGTGTGTGTGTGTGTGTGTGTGGTGTGTGTGTGTGTGTGTGTGTGTGTGTGTATTGAAAAAATGGTAAGACAACAAAAGAAAGAAAGAGACCTCGATATTATGTAAATAGAGTAATTTATCTGTAAATGTAATACGTGACAATTATTCGGTAGCCGAACGCGGAGTTTTATCATGGCTACCGAATAATTGTCACATATTACATTTATATATATATAATATGTGTGTGTGTGTGTGTAAGCATATATGTATATAGATACAAGAAGCGACTCCATGTCATCAACTTCACTCGGGTCCATCGCAGATTTCGCACGAGACACATGCCTGCTCAAAGAATTTTACGTTTCTCCGCAATATTTCTAGCTCCATTTCTAAGTTAAGGGCAACAATAAAGCAACCCTGCAAAACCCAACCGACCTTTACACACAGACGCACAGAATAACATCAATCAAATAACGACAGCAGAGTGCACAACAAACATCAGCGATCTGTCTGTCGCCTGTACTCTTCATAAGAGGTGTCAGTCCTTTTCACCTAGCAGGCTCGTTCGTATTAGCCTGAGTTGCTGGATAATTTTCCGTTCCTTTAAGAATATTGTAGAACGGAAACTTTTCATAGATTGGAATTTAGATCCTAATCTCTATAGAAATTTATGGTTTCAAAGAAAAATTGAATTTGAATTACTTTTAATTTTTACGATTACAGATAACAACTCGGGCTGTAACTTCTGAAACCGAGTCAAGCGCGTGTGAACGACGTCGAGAGAACGTCTGCTACGAATGATATTATTTGACACAGGATGCCTCTTAGACGACTGCCAGACGCTGAACGGAAATAATTGAACTGTGACCAGGCTCAATGAAAGGGGTCCGAGCTATGGGCTGCAATTATAAACTGGAAGTCAGCGTTGGCAGAAATTAAATCAGCTTGTAAATACACGTTCACTTTACTAAATTCATACTCGGACTAAGCCCGAACAGCCCGAGTGCCAGAGTCACCACTGATACATACATACATACATACATACATACATACATACATACATACATACATACTACATACATACATACATACACACATACATACAAACATACATACATACATACATACATACATACATACATACATACAGCCGTATTTCGTCTGCCGTTACGTTCTGAGTTCAAATTCTGCCGAAGTCGACTTGCCTTTCATCCTTTCAGGGTCGATAAATTAAGTACCAGTTACGCATTGGGGTCGATGTAATCGACTTAATCTGTTTGTCTGGCCTTGTTTGTCCCCTCTGTGTTTAGCCCCTTGTGGGTAGTAAAGAAAAATATCATACATACATACATATGGCGCAGGAGTAGCTGTGCGGTAAGTAACTTGTTTACCAACCACATGGTTCCGGGTTCAGTCCTACTGCGTAGCATCTTGGGCAAGTATCTTCTACTATAGCCTCGGGCTGACCAAAGCCTTGTGAGTGGATTTGGTAGACGGAAACCGAAAGAAACCCGTTGTATATATGTATATATGTGTGCGTGTATGTTTGTGTGTCTGTGTTTGTCCCCCTAGCATTGCTTGACAACCGATGCTGGTGTGTTTATGTCCCCGTCACTTAGCGATTCGGCAAAAAGAGACCGATAGAATAAGTACTGGGCTTACAAAGAATAAGTCCCGAGGTCGAGTTGCTCGATTAAACGCGGTGCTCCAGCATGGCCGCTGTCAAATGACTGAAACAAGTAAAAGAGTAAAAGAGTATATATATAAAGAGAGAGAGAGATAGGGGGAGACGGACAGAGGGTGAGGCAGATAGACAGACAGACAGAGTGAGAGACACGAATGACTATAGTGGTAATACAACCAATCAGAGAACATTTAAATTCCTGTCAGAATCTTCGTGTTTAGTGGCTGCAAGTTTTAATATTTCATCTCAGTAAAATTACTAATTGATTATGAGTTTCATTAACGAAGCCTTTTGTTAAATGCGAAACATTTTTTTTGTTTGATGACTTTCATATTAAGATCGCTATTACAAAACGTGTGAATGAGTTAACTATAAGCAGTAATATTGTAATGTTAAATGAGAAAATCAATGTTGACAGATAATTGAATTCAATAACATTTGAACACCTACGATTTCTGATTTATTTTTATAATTGCCTCAAAGACATTTTTCATATTATGTCGTCAAATATTAACTATTATTGGCCGTAGTTTTACAGAGATTTTTTTTAATATTATTATTATTATTATTATTATTATTATTATTATTATTAATATTATTATTATCATTATTATTACTATTACTATTATTATTATTACTATTATTATTACTATTATTATTATTATTATTATTATTGTTATTATTACGTTTGACTTTTGGTTTACATTTGTACAAGCTGGCTCCAAGTCTCACCCAGAGACTTTATCATTATTATTATTATTATTAATAATATTTTTATTATTATTGATATTATTATTATTATTATTATTATCATTATTATTATTATTATTATTATTATTATTATTATTATTATTATTATTATTATTATTATTATTATTATTATGTCGAGAGAATTTGCCTCCAAACGCATTAGGAAAATATGTCGACTGTGAAGATAAAACGAATCGTGAAAGACAGATGTGTGAAAAATAGTCTCACCACTAATGTTTCTCTGGTATGGTAGACCGAAACGCCGGGTTTTGTAAATCTCTTTTAAAGAACATGCGGTGCGCTACCTGCAGCTTGTTGTAAGGGGGGATAATCACTTCTCCATAAATTCTGAATCATGGTGGAGTGAGAAATTTGAAATTTGTGTCTAAGTGTAAGAAGGAAGACGCACAGAATGGATGTATTTAATAGATTTTCTACATAAGCGCAGGTGTGGCTGCGCGGCAAGAATCTTGCTTGTCGGCCACATAGTTCCGGGTTCGGGTCTACTGCATGGCACTTTGGCCAAGTGTTTTTTACTATAGCCGCAGGTCGACTAAAGCCTTATGAGCGGAAATTGAAAGAAGCCCGTCGTATATAAATATATATATATATATATATTATATATATATATATTATATATATATATATATTATATATATATATTATTATTATTATTATTATTATTATTATTATTACAATACAATAATTGGTACCTAGTTGTGCCACTATTACATATATACACACAGACACATATATAAGTTTATATATATAAGTATATATATATATATATATATATATATATATATATATATATATATATATAGTAAGTTCAGGTATGTGACAACAGATGTTGGTGGGTTTACATCCCCCGTGACTTAGCGGTTCAGCAATAGGAACCGATAGAATAAGTACTAAAAATAATAGGCTTACAAAACATACGTACTGGGGGTCGATTTGTTCGACTAAAAGGCGGCGCTCCTGCACGGCCGCAATCAAATGACTGAAACAAGTAAAATAAAAGAATAATTATAAAGATTCTAAATATATTTTGTCTCCTTCGCTTTCTATTTCATTATGCGTTCAAATGCGCAGCATTTACGCGTAGGCTTTCAACATTTCAATGACATCATTGGAATTTTGAAAGGATTGTATAATTTATAATTACTTGGGTTTTGCATTTAAGAGAAGTTAATTTACTTTTAATTAATTTACTTTTAATTAATTTACTTTTAATCTAATTGAATTTAATTTAATTTGCCTTTAAAAGAAAGTCAAATCCGATTCCACCGGTCTCCAAATATCCAATAACATAAAATTTTTTATAAGGTTTTTTTTCAAACACGGTTTGAAGTCGCTCTAGCGTAAGTGACTGCAAAGAAACAAAAGAAGGAAAGCAGGAACCTACAAATTAAAGAAAGAGAAAGACGATTGACAGAAATCTTACGATCATGATGCTAACACCATAACCACGAAGTCGATGTCGGCGGAATACAAACCCAGGACGGAAGGAAGTGCCGCTATGCAATTTTGCCCGGCGTCCTAACGATTTTGCTCGCCTCCTTAAATATATTGCTTTCAAATTCTGGCACAAGGCCAACAATTTAAGGGGGCACTGGTTCAAGTCGATTACATCGACCCCAGTGCTCAACTGATACTTATTGTATCGGCCCTGAGAGAATGAAAGACAAAGTTGACCTCGTAGGTAATTGAACCCGTAGGTAATTGAAGCCGGACGAAATGCTGCTATGTATTTTATTCGGCGATTTCTCACCGCCTTACTCTATCGTTTCATAACAACGATTGGTGACATGAGATAAGTTACAGTAGTCTCAAGAACTAGATTTCGATTTCCGGTTTTTAGATACGAAGATTACATTCTAATCCAAAATATTATCAGGAACTATTACTGTCAAGACAAATTCTGATTAAATTATTCGCGTTGGTAGTTTTTATGTTTAACCAGATTACACAAAAGAAAGTTGTGATAAAGTTGATGTTTTACAAACTGAACTTCGTGTTTTTGAATAAGTTTAAAATGCTGTGGGGCAGAATACTAAAATTTGGCGAGTTTGGCGATTGCAGCTTCTACTCGAAGACGTTCGTATTTTCTGTACCTTCGATGTGACTTACCTGCTGTATTATAAGTGGTGGTTGTGTTGCTGTTGTTTCGCCGCGAGTGTCTTTGTGTCTCCGACCAGCAGGCATAAAGACCAAGTCTGCTCCAGCTATGACCTTTCGAGTTGAATGTACGATAATAGTAGCCACAATAACAAGCATCAGCAACTACTAGTACTACAACTAATAATACAATTAATAATAATAATAATAATAATAATAATAATAATAATAATAATAATAATAATAATAATAATAATAATAATAATTATAAATAATAATAATAATAAAATAATAATAATAAAATAATAATAATAATAATGATAATAACAAGAAGAAGAAGAAGAAAAACAACAAAAATAATAACAGCAACAACAAAGCTATAAACAATAATAAAGATATTAATAATAATAATAATAATAATAATAATAATAATAATAATAATAATAATAATAATAATAATAATATAATAATAATAATAATAATGATAACAATAATAATATCAACAACAATAATAATAATAATAATGATAATAATAATAATAATAATAATAATAATAATAATAATAATAATAATAGTAATAATAATAATATTAATAATAATAATAATAATAAAAATAATAATAATAATAATAATAATGATAATAATAATAATGGTAATAATAATAATAATAATAATAAAATAATAATAAAATAATAATAATAGTAATTAGAATAATAATAATAATAATAATAATAATAATAATAATAAAATAATAATAATAATAATAATAATAATAATAATAATAATAAAAATAATAATAATAATAATAATAATAATAATAATAATAATAATAATAATAATAATAATAATAATAATAATAATAATGATGATGATAGCAAGAGCGACAACACTGCAAGCAAGAATATATTGCATTAAAAGATGTGTTTATTTACCGTTATCTACAAAATTATTCAAATGATGATATTTACCCTGGAAAGACGGCACGAACAGACAGACACGTCAAAACAAATTGTCATAGGCAATTCAGCAGACATTATATATGTATCTGTGTATATATATATGTGTGTGTGTGTGTTTGTGTGTATATATAATATATATATATATATATATACATATAAAACTATATTATATTATGCTTATACATTATTCATATACATACATACATAACATAGACGCATATATGAAGCATACGTATGTGTGTGTGTACCTATATACATATATATATATATATATATATATATATATTATATATATATAATATATATGATACAACTGCTTCACATATAAACACATGTACATATATGTTTGTTGACTGTGCAGTGCAATACTTACATTAATTTATATTTATAATTTATAGATGAGTTCGTGCACAAAATTATATACGAGTAGTATATATATATATATATATATATATATATATATATACGTACATACATATATATATATGTTTATGTATATATGTATATATATATATATAAATACATACATATATATAGATATATATATGTTTATGTATATATATATAATATATATATATATATACATATATATACATATATACATATATATATATGTATATATATATGCTTATACTTACGTATAATATGTATATATACATATATAGATAAGTATATATATATATATATGTGTCTGTGTGTGTATATATATATATATATGTATATGTGTATATATACTTGTATATAGATATATATGCTCACACAAATTGTGTGTGTGTTTAGACCCTGTTTATTAATATAATGACTGATGTTACCACCATTATAAAATATCATAGATTTACAGTGTATTTATTAAAAAAAAACAAATAGAATTTATTGTCAATATTTTCAATAGAATAGGGAGAAGAAGAAGAAAAGAACATATAATATTTTATATATTTCTTCATTTGTCTTTTCAAATTTAATCTTTATCATGTTAACCTTTAATAACCTAAGCAAAGTTCATGTTAACAGCGCCGACATTGTAATTGTGATTAATAGGAGCCACAATAAGAATGCCTTCACCACCCACAACATCAGTAACAATATGATGTATTGTAAGGTTTTGGTATAATTTGTGTGACAATACGAATCTCTGTGATTTGTATATAAGAGAAAAAAACTATTATTTTAGATAATGCTATTGAACACGTCGGCGGCGATATTATGGCCTTTTCGAGGGATTTTTCTCTGTATTTTAATTTTTTTCTTTTTTGCCTTTCATGTTTTTATACACACATACACACAAACACATACATACATACATACATACATACATACATACATACATACATACATACATACATACATACATATATACATACATATATACACAGACAGATAGATAGATGGATTAATAGATAGGTAGATGAATAGATAGATAGATATAGATATAGATAGATAGATAGATAGATAGATAGATAGATAGATAGATAGATAGATAGATAGATAGATAGATAGATAGATAGATAGATAGATAGATAGATAGATAGATAGATAGACAGATGGGTAGATGGATAGATAGATAGAGAGATAGACAGATGGGTAGATGTATAGATAGACAGATAGACAGATAGACAGATGGATAAATGGAGAGATAGACAGAAAGATAGATAGATAGATAGATAGATAGATAGATAGATAGATAGATAGATAGATAGATAGATAGATAGATAGATAGATAGATAGATAGACAGACAGATAGATAGAGGGAGAGAGAGAGAAAGATAGATAGATGGGTGATTATATTTATGATATATGTCTGTGCGTCAATGTACGAATCATTGTCGTAATGATAATTGTCTATGTTTACATATATATGTGTATAAGGGTGAACTTTTACATGTGTATACATAAACCTTGCCACCACCCCCTACACACATATATATGTATATATATTTTTGTATGTATGTGTACCTAAGTAATCGTATACGCAGTTATCTATATATAATTACACATATATTAGTGTGCGGATGGCTTTCTGTAAATTTATAATTAAATTTCTCTCTATATAATTATATCGCAACGAATCTATTTATATACCAAGAAGATTTCATAGTACTTGAATATCCTTGTTGTTGTACCAGGAGTGACAATCAAAAAGAAAGGTGGATTATACCAGGATGTCTTCCACGACCTAGATTTTCAGCTGTTGTATGTGTGATGGTGTGATTTACACGTTTACTATTTTCTCAAGGACGTGACTTCTATTAGTGTGTGTGCGCGTGTTTGTTTGTGTTTGTGTTTGTCCCTCATCACCTCTTGACAACAAGTGGTGATTCACTTACGTTCCCATAATTCAGCTGATTCGCGAAAAGCGAGCCAAAGAATAAGTACCGGACTTTAAAGTAAATTCTGGTGTCTATTTGTTCCACTACAGCCGTGAAGGTGGTACTGCAGCATTGTCGCACCATGTTATGCATGTACATACACACATACACACTTACTCACAAACACATACGCACATACACACACACGCATTTATACGTTGTATGTGTGCGTGTGTGTATCTGTATATATATATATATATATATATATAATATATATATATATATATATATATATATATAATAAATCACTAAGTGAGGTATAATTAGTAGCTGCATGACGTCGTGAAGTATATATACCACTTAAATGTGACTAACCTTTAAGGGTCGATGCTACTGCAGCTTGTAGCCTCAGGAAAACATCTCCTCCAGCTGGCTATTGACACACTCTCTGTGCCCTATCAGTATTTTCAACGGGAACGACGAATTCCTTTTGCAAATACAGATTGAGCACAGATAGTGTGTCAATAGCCAGCTGGAGGATATGTTTTCCTGGGGCTACAAGCTACAGTAGCATCAATTCACCCTTAAGGGTTCGCCCCATTTAGGTGGCAAATATACTTCATGATATATGTGTGTGCATGTTTGTGTTTGGATGTGTGTGTGTGTGTGTATTATTTATTTAGGAATATTCCTTGAGCGTTTCGAGATCTTCCATTCTTCAAGAAGTCACTCATTTAGACTATCCTAACATCGATATAGAAGGCTTCAGCTAATGAAAAACAAGG
>NW_021834153.1:30000-45657 GCF_006345805.1 Octopus sinensis
TGATTTTATCTGTCTTCTGTAGCATTCTTCTACACACACACACACACACACACACACACACACACACACACACACACACATACACACACACACTCATACACACACTCATTCTTATTTTGGTTTCTACAATCCACTCTACAATATATTTTCTTCTCGCTCTTGCCTCTTTCCTTAGACATCACTCTCCCTCTTTCTTTCCCTCCCTCCCTCCCTCTCTCTCTCTCACGCACGGTATCTCTCACTACGTATATATTGTGTATGTATATATGTCTATGGAGGCAGTGAGCTGGCAGAAACGTTAGCACGCCGGGCGAAATGCTTAGCGGTATTTCGTCTGTGGTTACGTTCTGAGTTCACATTCCGCCAAGGTCAACTTTGCCTTTCATCCTTTCGGGGTCGATAAATAAAGTAGCAGCTACGCACTGGGATCGATGTAATCGACTTAATCCCTTTGCTGTCCTTGTTTGTCCCCTCTGTGTTTAGCCCCTTGTGGGCAATAAAGAAATATATATTTTGTGTATGTATATATGTCATTATTCAGTCTTATTTTAAGATTCATTGACAACAGATAAAGAACCGGTTTCTAACATAGATCCAAGTTTCCTTCATTGGAATTTCAGCAACATTAGCAAAGTGTTTTTGTATGTATGCATATGTGAAAATTTGTATATTTTGTTTTGTGTACGTATTCTCATGCATATAGTTGCATATCTAGACATATCTAGATCTGTAGTCATTGAATTAGCTTTCTCCATTCTAGTTTTGAGAAGCCTAATTTCTCAAGATTGATATTTAGGCAGTGTGTTACTTACCACAGAAGCCCAATAATTACAGGTATAAAACTGAACATGTAATCTGGATAGAGCAGCTGTAGATTCCTCGATAGGTATTCTCTTTTTCACCGATCTTCAGCTTTTTGTTAATATCTGCTGGGTAGCTAATTTCCATAACTGTGCACAGTTTCTCTTCTCAGTACCAAATCATTATATCAGGCCTGTTGTGCTTACATTTTATTGAGGCCTTCACTGGAACATGCCACCAGTACACCTTTTTATTATGAGTAACTATGGCTTCTAAAATACTGTGGGATATTATTTCTTTGCCCTTGGGGTTATCCTTCCGACGGATTTTGTTATACCGTGTCCTAGCTGCAACACCACGTCACATCGGTAGGCATGTTTGTTCGTATGTACGTATCTGTGGATATATGTATACAACGTAGGCGCTTCGCTTCATGACTAGAGTATTTGGCTGACGGTGGAACATTAGGTCCTTGAGCAAGATACTTTATTTCACGTCGGTCCAGCCCACTCAGCTGACAGAAATGAGTAGTACCTATAGGTCGAGTCTCGTCACCTTTCGAGAACAGTGTTAAGGGTACCCGTGCACCTTAATTGCACGTTAATTTCAGGAGCACACTGTTCCGTTGATCACTCCTCATCGTAATAGACTGAGTACCAGTGTATATATATATATATATATATATATATATAATATTATATATTATATATATATATACACACATATATGTATGTATGTATGTATGTAGTATGTATATACTAGTGGGGGCAGAAGTTTTTCTGGCTTTAAGGGCATCGCGAAAGGACTTATTGAAGGCCCAGCATTCCGAGTTGTTTTTCAGGGCTTAGAAAAAACTGAAGGACCTCTGCAATGAATGTGAATCTGAGAAGGGAACATGCTGAACACATTCACAATAATTAACTGGTCCGCCTGTATTTTCTCTTAGTCACAGCCAGGAACTTTTCAGCACCCATATATACATACATGTGTGTGCGCGCGCGCGCGCGTGTGTGTGTGTGTGCGCGCGCGCGCGTGTGTGTGTGTGTGCGCGCGCGCGCGCGCGTGTGTGTGTGTGTGTGTGTATCAAGGGTTGAACGGAAAGAATACAAGTAGAAAAGCTAGACGAAAGGCAAGTAAACGGGAAAGCAGACGAAAACTAAACAGACTGAAAATTAGACGACGCGATACACAGAATATTCGCAGCTGAGTTTTCCTATTCTATCAAAGGCGCAAAATATCATAGTAGTTTCACGCCAATTACCTTTGATACTGTTCAATTTTGCAGGCGCCAGTACTTTTATTAAGCGACTAGGGAAAAAGCTAGTGAATGTGTTCTGAGAGATAAACGAACAAAACATTATATAAATACGACACCTAATTATGCATATATAATAGCACGAAGCCTTACGGTTACATATAAGCAAAGAAAAGGATAGTAATTATACATATACCACAAATACAACAGAAAGTGCTTTGCAACTATCGAACGAACTGTGTGGCGTTGCGCAAATAAATAAAGTGCTAGAGGATATAATGGACATGCTAGGAACCGAGGCTAACGTGACCGTTATATATGTATGACCCTGATATATGTATAATATAATATTATTATATATATATAGATATATATATGTTTGTGTGTGTGTGTGTGTGTGTGTGTGTGTGTGTGTGTTGTGTGTGTTGTGTGTGTTTGTATGTTTTTGTGTGTGTGTGTATGTATGTATGTTATGTATGTATGTATGTATGTATGTATATTGTGTGTATGTATGTATGTATGTGTATATATATATATATATATATATATATATGTATGTCTGTATGCATGTATATATGTATATATATAAGGTAAATCAGTATGGTATATAATACCACTTAATAAAATCAGAGCCAATGCACCAAAATCACCATAAAACTCACGATAAAGATAAACACAAGCATTACAATGAACGTATCAGAAATAGGCTTACCTTTGCGTTGAATACATCAGTAAGTAATCTATATTTCGATATCAATTGATACCATTTTAAAATTTGTTTCTAAAATATTCACTACATGGGAGGCTTATTGCAATTTGACAACCTAAAGGCAAAATTATGGACAGAGGGTGACAGAGTGACAGAGGGTGCTACGTAGTACCAGTATTGCTTGAGTCAAAACAACTCAATAGCCACAGATGGCCCTAGCTTAATGACGGACAAGGGAGTTGAGCTCCCTACTAAGCGGATATAAGCAGATCACGGGTGATTTCGGATTTTGATGCTGGGGCATCTTAATTATCGTCGGTTGCTCTTACTGCGCCTTGGCTATACATCGAGTATAGCAAAACCAAACACTAGCATCGTCATCATCATCATCATCACCACCACCACCACCATCATTATCATCATCATAACCATCATCATCGCCATCGTCATCGTCGTCATCTTATTATCATCATCACTAGCAGCTGGACAACCACCATCATCATCATCATTCTCAGCATCATAACCATCATCATCATTGTCGCCATCATTTTCTCATCATCACCATCATCACCATCACCATCGTCACCATCAACATCACCATCATCTTTATCATGATCATCATCATCACTGCCGTCGTCGACACCACCATCACAATCATCATCATAACCGTCACCATAATAGTTATCATTAATTACAATGTATATATATCGAGGGAAACCCTTTTATTCTAATCTTTTCCTCCATATTGTAAATATATTATTATTATTATTATAGACGTTGCACAGTATCCAAGATCGTGATGTGTATTGAAGATATTGTGTCTACTGAGTGTTTGCACTGTCTGTTAAGTCACAGCAAGGACCTCAGACAGACAGTACTTTATGGAATATGCGTGCAGTTCCAAATAAACCGAATTTTGCAATACACCAATATGGTAGGATATTTCTAAAGTTTCCAGATGCTTCTTCAGATTGGGTGGTATGACCTTGCATGTGGAGCCCAGTTAGAATTTTCTTCGTACCGAGTAGCCCATCCTAGTCAAAAGGTTCCTGAATAAAGGTTGTTTAAGGTAGATGAACAAAACGCCCATGTTTCCAGAGGTGAAATATCCAAACCCCAAAGAATTCCTTTCAACCCATGGCTATGCGGATCCTCTACTAGTTCTGCTCGTGATCAGAGATGCCACGAAGGGACATGCTTAACTGGTTAAAGTCAAGCGATTGACAAGCAAATCTATGGCATTGAACAGAATGTTTGGAGTAACCCATTTATTATTAAGGTGGGTTGCTGGCAAAATCGAGGAAACACCAGAGAAAATACTTAACGGTATTTCGTCCGTCTTTATTATCTGAGTTCGAAAACCGCCGAGGTCGATTTTGTCTTTTATCTTTTCGTGGTCGTTAAAACAAATAGCAGTTGATCACTGGAGTCAATGTAATCCACAGGCCCTTCTATCGAAATTTCAGACCTTGTGACTATAGTAGAAAGTACTATTACTAGTGTAATCAGTATTACATTATTTATTACTTGACTATTCCTAGACTTATTGAGCGATGATGAAATTATATGAGAAAACAGAAATTTAATATCCGGAAATTGTGAAAGTAGATAATTAAATAAATTTAAAAAGAAAAGAGCAATCAAAAAAGGAAATCCAGAAAATAAAAAAAGAAATTAGGAAGAAAAACATTTTACTGTCTGATAAAAAAAAGAAACGCATAAGAAAATTAAGTAATCTGTGTATAGTGTGTGGATATATGTATGCAAGGACGTGTGTGTATGGGTGTGTACGTCAGTGTGTATGTGTGTGTATGTGTGTGTGTGTGTGTGTGTGTGTGTGTAGGTATGTCTGTTTGTGAACAGAATTAATTCCAAAATGCAACAGATTACGACAAGTTCTTCGATGTATGTTCAGTGAGGAAGTGGGTTTTTGGAGTTGGTTCGCGACAAAGATATTCTAGTAATTGGTGTGGCATTTAATTATTCAAGAGGGGCGCTTGTGATAAATCGATCGTTTTAAGCTGCACACGTGTCAGAGATTATTAACCAATACAGATTCCGTTGATCCTGAAAGAAAATGTCGATAAAGGTAGAAGACAATCTTTTGAATTAGTAGACACTGCCAAGCAATATTAAGTGGCCAGATAAATTCGCTCGGTTTATTTCATTTTATTTTAACCCTTTCCAATTTTATTAATAGCGACGGAAGTCGTATTCATACAAAACGGCAATCTTTATATCCATCTTAATGTGGATGCTTCGTGAGAACGCCGAATACTGCAATGTTGGCCTTGAGAAATCCTCACATACAGACGCAAGGTTCTTAAAATCAAACATGTCGTAGAAGATGTGAATCGTCTTTTACTGCTACTGGAACTGACAGGTCTCGTGATTTCGGTATGCTGGTCGTCTTCAGTGGCAGGCGTCCGGTGACCCAATATCAGTCAAATCACGCCGTCAGGGTGTTGTACTTATAACCTGATATTCTTATGGAATCAGCATGAAGCTGTACCAGATGAAGAGACAATACTTTGTATTAGAGGAAGAGTTCCACATTGGATTTCAGCGCAAATGCTTTAGCACTCTATACACAATTGTAAGTATAACATAATTTGCGGACAAACAAAGTTGAACACCGAATATTTGAACTATAGTTATGTTCGACACTTTTCAGAATCTCGACAACACTATGTAAATCACGCGTCTTTGATCTATATAGAAAACACCATAGAAGACACTTAATGACCATAAGTAATGCACGATGGGAACATACTAAGGCCACATAATTGTAAAACAAATGTCTGAAGCATTCGCCCACCGAAATAAATAAAAAAAACAACACACACATACACGCATGCATACATAAGTATTGGTGTGTGTATGCGTTTGTATGGGGGCTTTCTGCATGTGTCTGGGAGGACGTACAATAATTGATTTCTGTATATTTAGAGAAAGAAATCTCAAGGGAAATCATGTAAGAAAGAAGATAATGTTGATTTTCTTCATTTGAGCAAAAGCACTCACGCAAAAACACACAAACATATGAATACATACACACACGAACACACTCACTTATATATATATATATATATATATATAGGTGTGTGTGTGTGTGTGTACGTGCAAACACGCAAGTTTAAGTTCCCATCTACTCACATAAATTCATCCCTTTAATTCTATTTTCCACACTTATAAGGGCATCAAAGATTATCGCTAAACACCTGCGAACGACTGTTCCTTTCCCTACAGCACTGATACACATACAAACACCCACACACACCCATTTATATATATATATACATATACATAGATATATACACACATAGTGTGTGTGTTTGTATACATACATATATATTTGTATATGTATATATGATATATATATATATATACATATATATATATATAAATATACATATATATGTACATATACATATATTTGTATATCTATCTATCTATATATAATCATCAGGATATACATATATATATACACATATATATATGCATATATATATATACATTATATATATATATATATATAATATATTATATAATATAATATATATATATAGATATATTATATATATATATATATATATATATAATATATATATATATATATATATATGCAGTGTTACTAATGTACTTTTCACACAACTATGGCAGACGTGTACTGTAGATGTTCTAAGTCGACAAACTTTTACAGAATTGGTTAAATCCGAAGCTGCCACATTGTACAAGAATAAAACCAGCAGAAGTAGAGCGACAGATATTCGAGTTTTATGTGTAATTCCATGAAGTGTTGCATCATTCCGTATTGAATGGAACTGTCATGTTTTCCATTAATAACACTAAAATATTATAAACAGCATTTCGTTCACAAATGCACAGAAACTAACACCTATATTCGCGCATACAGAAACATATGTATATAAATACTTATATATGCATATGGCCGCATATACTCAGCGTATTGGTTTTGCTTGTCTGGAGAACTGGAGGCGAGCTATCTATGACTGTCAGGTGTTTTAACAAAGAGAGTTGTCAGAGAATTATTTCCGGAGATGTGTACCCTGGTACATATTATTCCAAACTTGACATTCCTTTGCAGTTCTCCTCAAGATACATATGCCCGATCCGCATGGGTTAAGCCTTGAAGAAAGCTGTATAAGGATATCTATTGGGTTGTCCGGAAAGTTCGTGCCGATTTATAAGTAGCTTACCTTTCGACTTATTTTAGAACATGCTTGAGTCCATAAAATAGGATTTGACTACACCTCCGTTTAGAGCACAGTTTAAGCTATCTTTTCGTGGAAGAAGGTTTATGTTCCTGTGTTAATTCTGTAACCCTTTAAAATGAAAGATGAGAAAGTTCATTTTCGGCACTTGATGCTTTGGGAACCAGACAAAAATTACTGCGGCTCAGCTAGCATGTGTTACCCCACCCTCCATATCCACCAGATATTGCTCCTTCGGATTTCCACTTATTCAGGTCTCTGCAGAATACTCTTAATGGTAAACATTTCAATTCCTTGGATGATGTAAAAAGATACCTTGATGAATTATTTGCCATGAAACCACCTCAGTTCTGGGAAAATACCCTCTTCCCAGAACTGAGGTGGTTTCATGGCAAATAATTCATCAAGGTATCTTTTTACATCATCCAAGGAATTGAAATGTTTACTAATGTACTTTTCACACAACTATGGCAGACGTGTACTGTAGATGTTCTAAGTCGACAAACTTTTACAGAATTGGTTAAATCCGAAGCTGCCACATTGTACAAGAATAAAACCAGCAGAAGTAGAGCAACAGATATTCGAGTTTTATGTGTAATTCCATGAAGTGTTGCATCATTCCGTATTGAATGGAACTGTCATGTTTTCCATTAATAACACTAAAATATTATAAACAGCATTTCGTTCACAAATGCACAGAAACTAACACCTATATTCGCGCATACAGAAACATATGTATATAAATACTTATATATGCATATGGCCGCATATACTCAGCGTATTGGTTTTGCTTGTCTGGAGAACTGGAGGCGAGTTATCTATGACTGTCAGGTGTTTTAACAAAGAGAGTTGTCAGAGAATTATTTCCGGAGATGTGTACCCTGGGAATCGAAACCGCGATCCTATGACCGCGAGTCTGCTGCCCTAACCACTGGTCCATTGCACCTCCACGCCAATAAAAAAAAGTAATTAGGGGGTAAACCGGAATTCTGCTTTATCGGAAACGTCTCAAACTCGATGCAGGCGAAGTCATGAAATTTCGCTGTTGTTTCAGCGATGTTCCAAAATAATATTTGAAAGGAATAATTTGAATTAATATTTCTTAAAAACAAGGCATGTCTACTTGGATGTTCATATGTGTACATATGCACACCTGTATATCTGTTATACATGAATATATATCATCCTGTATACACGCACACACAAACACGTACATACACACACGCCCGCTCGCACACACAAATACACACACACACACACATATATATATATATATATATATATATATATATATGTGTGTGTGTGTGTGTGTGTGTGACCTCGTGAGTACCACTGCCGATATTTTTTCCTCTGTCTTCCCTTCTCGGGATCTTTCCTTCTCCTATGTTTCCGACGAAGAGCTCCGCTCGAAACGTTAAACCCTCCTTCTTCCCTTCTTTCCTGAGCGTCCAATAATACTTTATTTGTTCCACGTTCTCGCGTTGCTGTGTTTTTTTGTTTTTTGTGTTTTCCTGTTTGGATTAACTATATATATATATATATTTAAGGCGGTGCTCCAGCATGGCCACAGTCAAACGACTGAAACAAGTAACAGAATAAAAGTATAAAATAATGTGTGTGTGTTTGTGCGTGTTTTAGTGTATATGCGTATATGTATGCGTCTGCGCAGAGGCAGGCAAAATAAATAGCAACATACCCACCCATTACTTTTAAAAACATGAATTAAAAGCCCAAGATTCCGAGTTCGATTCCAGGCAGTGACTTGAATGATGATAATAATGATGATAATAATCACATCGTAAAATATTTTAGGAATGAGAACCCAGTTTCGAAATTTCTCCAAGATACCTGATGAAGGCTGGAGGGTATATCAGCCGAAACGTTGTATTAACAACAATCAAGATGAGAACAAATATCCGTCAGATGTAAATAATGTAAATACTGTAAATAATGAATTAAAATATTACTTTAAAAGATTACCTTGGAACAGTGATTAAGCAGCAACGCAATTTCACGTCTTTCTATGAATTTTATAACGTATTTGTTTGTATGGAGACGATAAATGTAGTTAAAACAAGAGGTTTCCTTACGCTAGAAAGCACAGGTAACGTCTCGGTACCTGTTGACGAAGATTTCACCTAGCAAGTTATTTTATTTGCTAAAAAAAGTCAGAAATCATGGTCCAGGAAATAGATGGTAATTTTTTCAATTTTTCATTCACTTCGAGAATTTATCTCTAATTAGAGCTTTGGAGTCCTATGATGGATACCTCTTAATGCGTTTAAATGTACGCTGTATGTTATACGAATATTATTATATTGACTAAATTTTCTCTACGCTAGGCTACTGGTAGTAAAATTTTTTAAAATCTTTATTACCATGCTATTATTAAATATATATATACATATATAATATATATATATTAATATATTATATATATATATATAATTTATATATATATATAATATATATTTATACAATTATTTGTTTGTATATTTTTATATGTATGTATAAGCATATATATATGTCATAATGTACATGCAGCCAGCCGAAAAATACATTATATACAAACTTTACAAACTTTACATACATGAATATTCGTGTCTGCGTTTGCGTATACATGGATATTTGTAGCCGTGTGTGTGTGTATGTGTGTGTGTGCGCATGTGTGTGTGTGTGTGTGTGTGGATGTGAGGGAGAGAGTCTGATATATGCGTTTGCAGATATGTGTTTACGTATGTGTATATGAGTATATATATATATATTAGTATGTAAATATCTAAAGATATAGGTAAATAGACAGATAACAGCATAGAGAAAGGCTGGCAGACGACGTGACGAAATTGGCGGGCTCTTCCACGTATGTATATATATATATATATATATATATATATATATATATATATACACTATATCAATATATATATATATATTGAATATATGTGTGTGTATAGATATATGTTATGTATATGGTATAACTATATATATATATATATATATTATAATATATATATATATTATATATATATATATATATATCTATATATATATATATATATATATATCTATATATAATTTGACACACATGTATATACATATATGCATACATATACATACATGTTTACATAAATACATATACATATGTTTACATGTACATGTATACATTTTTGTATATGCATATTTGTGTATATGCATATTTGTGTATACATGTACACACACACATACGTGTGTGAGTGTGTGTTTCTGTGTGTGTGTGTGTGTGTGTGTGTGTGCGTGTGTGTGTGTGTATGTGTGTGTGTGTGTGTGTGTGTGTTCGTCTCTATGCGTCCAAGTATGTATTTATGTAAATGTACATAAATTGTATATCTCCATATGATGAAGGGAACTGAAGTGAAAGTAGAAAGTGAAAGTAGAAAGTGAAAGTAGAAAGATAGCGCTCCAGATGGAACGTATTTACAGTTTCAGGTTCGCTGCTTTGCGCTAATGACCCGGTGTAGATTGACTCGCATACATTCCCCTGTCGTCTCTTTAAAACATTATCTACCCGGAAGGTTAAAAACACACAGCTAACCGACCGGCACATTCACCGTAGACATATATAATTTGTTTTCGATGATATATAATAGCTTCTATCAAAAGCATCGTTTTAGAAACAAAAAAAAAAAAAAAAAAAAAGCAAAAAGAAACATGTCTGTAGAGCATTTTTTCTTGGTGTGAAGATACGGAGCATAATGATGGAACTCGGATTATTTGTAACTTCGAAGTGGTTTGTTTCCAATAACCTTCCCCGACTCATTTTATATTTTTTTGCTCTGGAGATGATTGCAAGGCTGCCTGATTGCCTGATTGCCTGAAAACCTGGTTGTCCGGCTGCTTGGCTCCCAGGCAGCCTGGTTGAATGTGGGGAGAGCTGAATTGCTTGTGTACCGCTTTGGTTGTGGAATCAGCCAAAAGTCATACGTCATGAGATACTTTGACAAATCAAACACATAGATAAATAGACAGACTGATAGATAGATAGATAGATAGATAGATAGATAGATAGACAGATATATAAATAGATAGATAAATAGATAGATAGATAGATAGATAGATAGATAGATGATGATAGATAGATAGATAGATATGTTTCTTTATTAGCCACACAGGGCTGCACACAGATAGAACAAATTACACGGTAGAGCTTTTCCTTTTGAGGTTTAAAAAAAAAAAAAAAAAAAGGAAAGGGGGGAGTTTCGATCAAAAGGGATCGTAAAAGGAGGAAAGAGACAAAAAAGGGGGTTTCAAAAAGGGGGGAGAGGAAAAAAAATTGATCATAGGGATCGTTATCACAGATGTCATCAATATGAAGTGTAAAGGGGAGGACAGGTGAGTTTACCCTTGGAAAGAAAAGCCTACGGAAAAGACCCGGTAACCTCGGTCAATGAAGTCACATTTTTATATTTCTTTTTTTTTTTTTTTTTTGCAAATAAGCAAATCTCTGTTTTCAATTTCTGGGTTCATAGGATTATGCTCAAGGTGGCTTCGTCATTCATACGTGCCATCTTGCTACATTCACCCATCTTTTTTAAAAACATTCGCTAGACAAAACTTCCCTCTCCACTCTCACTTTCCTTTTCAAGTGGTACTTGAAGAAGTTTGATGAGAGATTGACCAGAGAGAAAAGTGTTTGTCTCCAATCCTTTCAGACGCGTCCCAACAGATACATTCTTTCGCCATAGCCACAAGGATGATGAAAATAGCTCTTCCTTCCCGTTTGAAGGAAGGAGGCGTGACAATATTGACGATAGACTCAGCTGATAAACCGACTCGTCCCACACGTGACACCAGTTGTTCGACTAAGCCCACAGTCGGAAATTTTTGGACACTGAACGAGTGCGTGCAGAACGGTTTTCGTCGCTCTGACCGCATCTCGGGCAGGTCGGCCCCGTGTTTCTCGAGCCGTGTCGTAGAGCTTATCCCAAAACTCCCGAACGGGTAGCGCTCTCGGTAGCACTGCCAGGCCAGGGATCTCTGGAAGTTGTCCATGGGCCCTGGCCCGAAAGTCTCGCTGAACAGGCGGGTCAGGTACTCCTCGTCGACGTCCAGGTTCGCCCCGAGCTCGTCGTCGTACCTCCCCTCCACTAAACCCCTATAGAATGCTTTGGTTGTGTTGAAGTCACTTAAGGTCGACCCAGGACGGCAGAGTTGCTTGAGAGAACGCGACACTCGCGGTGCCATTCGCCCTTCCTCGGCCTCTTTTTGGTCCACGACTGCAGTTCGGTCATGAGACGAGCTGCGGGAAAGCGTGCCTCACAAACGGCGGACCCCCTGTTCACCGTCGTCTACATAGAGCCAGAGATGTCGCAGTCTCAGCGCGTATCTGCGCATCATCAACCACGGGATGCCCAGCCCTCCTTTTTAACGGGTGTTGACAGCAAATGGATCGCCTGACCATCGGGACGCATCCTTTCATCACAGAATCGAAAGAGAATGCGTTGTAGTTTGGTGATGGTAGGGTCGGACAAGGTACGACGGTCAGGCGGTAGTATGATGACGGACGCAATGACGTGTTCGCACACTCCGCTCGACCTTTTAGGGACAGTTTTCCTCTCGGCCCCATTGCCGGGCGTAGTGACCACCCTACTCGTTATCCTCGTTCCAGTTCTTCTCCACTTGGAGGTCCGGACCAAACCAGCCCCGAGCAACTCAACCGGGCCGTCGGTCCAGCGTCCCACGACGGAGGCGCTGGTGGACGGCATGGGCTTGCTTCTCCAGGTGCCTAGTCGCAAGCCCACTGACTTTTCCCGGTTGATTTTCGCTCCTGTCACCGCTTCGTAGTTTCAGTGTCTCGCGCCGACCAGCTTGATGTGCTCGTGGCTAGACACTATGACGGTGACGTCGTCCGCGTATGCAGACACGCTCGTCCGCATCCCAATTCTCGCGGGATGCCCCTTAGAGTCGCCAGCTTCCGCAGTAGTGGCTCAAGAGTCAATACGTATAGAAGCGCCGAGAGGGGGCATCCCTGACGGACCGAACGTGCAATGTCGAAAGGTCCTCGAAGATGTCCATTTACGTCGGGAATTACCGAACGGATGCCTCTGTACAAGGCAGCTATCCAGCCGCGGAAGACTGGACCGAAACCAGCCGCTCTCAGGACCGCCTCCAAGTATCGATGGTCTACCCTATCAAAGGCTTTCGATTGATCCAAGTTGATCAGGGCCCCACCCATGCCAGGTTCGTTAACTACCCTGTCTATGATGTAGCGCATCAGATGGAGGTTGTCATGGATGGTCCGGCTGGCACGGCGCACGTTTGCCGCCTTGTCGACCAGTTTCTCGATGACAAGCGCCAACCTCTTGGCTAGCACCTTGGCCAAATTTTCAAGTCTGCATTAAGCAGAGTGATGGGCCTAAAGTTTCTATTACATTTCCCTTTTTAGATCTTTCTTCAGCATGTTACGGCTCCTCGGCTCACAAAACCAGGAATGCTCCCGTTTTGCTGCCAGTTGCAGTACACCGCCGCCAAGAGATCTCCAAACAAGTCTGGCATACATTGTAAAGCTCGTAGGGTAGACCATCCAAACCCGGTGATTTGTCCCTCGAGCATTCTGCCATCGCTTCTGCACTTCCGCCGCCGTGATGGCACCTTCGCAGCACCCTGCCTTTCTTGTCGAGAGTCGTGGTAGGCTATTAGGTAGGCACTGAAGTCCACCCTACGTTCTTGCCCTCCACTCGTTCCGAACAGTCGGGCAAAATGCTGCTGAAAGGCCTCACACATTTTACTTGGCTCGAGCAATTCGCGCCCCTGTTCATCTACCATGGACCGATGGTGGCTTTGTTGCCCTGTTGCGCCTCTGCCACCCGGGCCTCTCTCGCGGCTCCAACACCTTCGTTCCTTAGAGCACGCATCCTAGCTCTGACAGCACATCCTTCGTGTTTGGTGTTGAAGTGTTGGTCGAGGGCCAACCTCGCCGCCATAACGTCGGATGCGATGCCGCTTCTAATTGCCTCTTCTAGCTTCTTAACTAGCTCACCCTCTACTCTATTTCTATCTATGGCTAGTGCTTTGCTATAGATAGATAGATAGATAGATAGATAGATAGATGTTTTCGTAATTAACAACAACTGACCTATATATATATATATATATATATACAACTTATAAGTATGGGCTAAAGAAGATTATTTCAATGCCAATATGCTGATAACAGACTATTAAATCGTTAATTTCCTCATATTATTTACTCGCTACAGAAAAAAACACGAAGAACTGAAATCGGGCAAGCCGGCCGATAGAATTTTTTTTAAAGTTCGTTATTTCTATATTGAATCAATTTCAGAATTAATTTCATAAAGATTTTTTTCCTCTTCAGTAGAACATACGAAAGGATATAAATAAGATACTTACATGCGCCCATGGAAAAAGCGGAAGCAAAAATCATGAGTACATATAAGTACCCCAGATATATCTATATATATAATATATATATATATGTTCCAACATTTAAAACCAAGACAGAATCGTTAGCACGCCGGGGCGAGACTGTTAGGGGCATTTTGGCGGTCTTCACTTTCTGAGTTCAAGTTTCGTTGATGTGAACTTCGTCTATCATCCTTTCGGGGTCGATAAAATAAATACCAGTCATGCACTGAGTTCGATGCAATTGACCTCCTAACTCCACCGAAATTGCTGGCCTTGTGTCGATATTTTGAATCAATATTTCTTTTTATATTTGTAGAAAGATACAAAATGAATTGAAAGCAAAACAATTTCGCGCCTTCATAATGCTTATCAAAATGGCGAATATTATGCAAACGTGTCAGTTTTGTAACTTCCGGCCGATTATAAAAGTTTGAAGAAGTTCACAAGTGTTAAGTTCTATTTCCTCTCTTTGCTCTAACAACGCAACATATACTTACATATTATGTGTATATGTGTGTGTGTGCTTGTCTCTGTTTGTGTGGACGTGTAATTTCTGAGCATATATACATGTATGGGGTTATGCATATGAGTATATATTATATTGTGGTGTGTGTGTGTGTGCTTGTGTCTGTGTCTGTGTGTGTGCCTGTGTCAATGTCTGTGTCTGTGTCTGTATATAATATATTATATATATAGATATATATATATATATATATATAGTATTATATATAGATATATAATATATATATATATATGTATATTATATATATATGTATGTATATATATATACACAGATTTATTTCCAGTGCGCTCAAGGTGTGTCTGTGTGTACGTGTATGTCAGTGTGTCTGTGTATACGTGTATGTCAGTGTGTGTGTGTGTGTGTGTGTGTGCGTGCGCGCGTGGAAGAACGTTCTACCTACCATTCCCAGAACCAATTACTGATGTTGCAAAGAAGATTAATGGTAGATATAATTACATTACATACTCAACGGGCTATGCATCTATATATACATACACACGCACACACATACACACACACGCACACACACACACACACACACACACACACACATATATATATATATATATGTATATATATCTTTACATTTCTATACGTATAATGTATGTATATACATATATATGTATGTATGTACGCATGTATGTATGTATGTATTATGTATGTATGCATGCATGTGTGTTAATTGACCAGCGGTGTATTTAGAAATTTTCGAATAATCTCACAAAATCAC